>NC_089806.1:41264699-41267199 GCF_029633855.1 Hoplias malabaricus | reverse complement strand
AAAACACACAGTGCACTGCTCCATTTATGGTGTTAGAGAGAGAGAGAGAGAGAGAGAGAGAGAGAGAGAGAGAGAGAGAGAGAGAGAGAGAGAGAGATAGAGAGAGAGGAGATAAGGGCCCTCCGTGGGGATCGTGTTTGCTTGCTCTGCTTTCTGCTCTGGCTTTTTCTTCTTTTTTGAGGGCCCTTTACGCTCTCTCAAAGGCCATGCACTGCTAACATATGACTGAAAAACGCTGCTGGACATTGCATCTCATAATGACATTCGTTTTACGGGGTTTATTCCACCGGAAGTGTAACACGCTGTTCGCTCCCACAGTCGCCGCCATCACCGCCACCACCGCCACCACCACTACTGCCACCACCGCCACCACCACTACTGCCAGGAAAACCCAAAGACATCGACCTTGAGTATGCCGACACCAGGAGAGCGCTTCGTAGAAGACGACGTAAGCGAGGCAAGAGGGGAGGGCTACATGCGAGGCTAAAAGCTCACGCCAGCTGACCACCGGTGCCCAGCCTCCTGCTAGCTAACATGCATTCTTTGGACGAGTTGAAAGCAAGGATTACAACACAGCGGGAAATGAGAGAGTTGCTGCGCTCTAATTTTCACCGAGACCTGGCTCACAGACAAAGTGCCGGACAGGGCCATTCAGCTTGAGACTCACTCCATGCACCAGGGAGATCGGACGGCAGCCTCTGGTAACCTCCGGGGAGGTGTGTGTGTGTTTGTGTGTTTGTAAACAATACATGGTGTGGAGAGGTACGGACTGTTTATAGGCTCTGTTCTCTAGACGTGGAATTCCTAGTTTTAAAATGTCATCCCTACTACCTACCACGGGAATTCAATGCTGTGTTTCTAGCCGCAGGCTAACTCTATGGCAGCACTCTGCAATCTCCACGACGTCATCAGCAGTTTAGAGACGGGTCATGCTGATTCCGTCTTTATCACAGCTGGTGACTTCAACCAGTGCAGCTTACGGACTGTTTTCCCCAAGAACACCCTGGATCATGTATACAGCAACCTGCGTGGTGCATACAGGGCTGCACACCACCACCACTTTGGACACTCAGACCACATCTCCTTAGTCCTGTACCCGGCCTACAGACAAATAATTAAACAAACAAACTCTGTAACCAAAGCAGAGTTAAACTATGGACGCCAGAGATTGAGGACATCCTGCAGGACTGTTTTGCTACAACAGATTGGGATGTGTTTAAAGCTGCAGCCACTATGGAGGACTATAGTGTCAATATACAGGACTATGCCACATGTCTGGTTACATCAGCACTTGTGTGGACAACATCGTGCCCACTGTAGCGTAGTAACAGTATTTGAATTAGTTATGTTTAATGGTGATTATCACTTATCCATCCATCCATTATCTGTAACTGCTTTATCAAATTCAGGGTCGCGGTGGGTCCAGAGCCTACCTGGAATCATTGGGCGCAAGGCGGGAATACACCCTGGAGGGGGCGCCAGTCCTTCACAGGGCAACACAGACACACATTCACACCTACAGACACTTTTGAGTCGCCAATCCGACTACCAGCGTGTGTTTTTGGACTGTGGGAGGAAACCGGAGCACCCGGAGGAAACCCACGCGGACACGGGGTGAACACACCACACTCCTCACAGACAGTCACCCGGAGCGGGACACCTACCTGCTGCACCACCGTGCCGCCCTGTATATATATATATATAGGGAGAGTATATTTTCAACTATTCTAGATGTTAGAGATTAATTCATTTTTCTAAATTGAGACAGAATTTTTTTTCCTCGTGATTAAAACAGTAATTCACATCACTCAGTTTGTTAGTAGACAGTCACCTGAAAATAACAGAGGATAACATTAATAACAAATTATATAATACACGCTTGGTTTCAACAGAAACATATGCGTCCGAGCTGATTCTCTTTGGAGGGAGATGAGTGGCATATTATTTCGCAAATGTCCACTGGGGGCACTGTTGGTCCACGCTGTTTGTCTGGTTTGAACTGGCATTGCGAGGTCACCATTAGGCAGTCCTGGGGCCATCTGCTGATTCTGTGATAAGATCGCTGTTCGACAGTCCGACGCTGGAGGTAATAAACGCTGGGGTTCTTTAATCCCAGTCTCCAAGGCTCTGATTGATCTTTTAGGCTTAATGGGGTCATACAATTGGGGGTACCACTTAGTGTCATCCTGGGGGTCACTGAAAAGGGTTCTCCTTAGCCTTCTGGCTATCAGATATAGGTGTGTGTGTGAGTTTGTGTGTGTGTGTGTGGGTGGGGGTGCATAGTCTTTCAGCACACACACACTCTGTGGAATGCAGGTCCCATTTTCTCCTTTTATATAAAAGAGAATGGAGAGTCAGAGTCTTGATTTTTCATTTCTTGATCTGGATCCATCCTCCACTACAATGATGACATCTCACACTGGTCTGTACGGCTAATAACCTTCTCACAGAAGAGGGCGGGTGTAGTGTGGGGGCCACATTTATCACCATGACTTTTAAC
>NC_089806.1:41244699-41259699 GCF_029633855.1 Hoplias malabaricus | reverse complement strand
ATTCACTTGAGAGAGAAAGACAGACGGGAAAGTTAAATTAAAGTGCCAATATGTGGGTTTTTGTAATTACTTTAAATCACGTAAAATTGCTTAAATATATGGCTTTACTCGGTAATGTGACGCTTATTTTAGTCTTATTTGTGTGTATAGAGAGAGAATGGGAGTTATTAATCTGTTTCAAATGTTTTAAAGGGCTATATTTCCGTGTGAGAGTAGTGCAGAGAGAAAGAGGCTCTTAAATGTGACGTTAACAACAGCTTTCGTGCTTTAGCTAACGTTATACTGGATACAGAGAGAATATTCGGCTGTTTTTGTAAAATTAAGTTTTTAAAGGACTCTGTTTCCATGAATGCATGTTGGAGACAGAGAGACAGTTACTTCAGCTGTTTACATTATAGAGGCCAGTTAGAGGCAAGTGTTTAAGGCGACGCTTCATTTGTAAATGTTTAATATCGAGAGTAAACGTGATATTTTATTAGAATCATATAATCAGAGTTTTATTAAATCTGTATTTTCAGTGCATTCACTTGAGAAAGTGCCAATATGTGGGTTTTTGTAATTAGTTTAAATCACGTAAAATTGCTTTGAGATGTTAAAAATCTGCAAATCTAAAACAATGTGTTTGACAGTGTAGCCTATGGTTATATTTGCAACTCCTTCATTTGAAAATCAGTGAGCATTTGGTGTGTACTATAAGCCTGACTTGCTTGTAACATTTGGTTTGTTTGTATTTGTTTACTTTTAGGGAGAGAGAGATTTTGGAGAGGGAGACAGCAGAAGCCGTTCCTGGGCAGGTGGAAAGAGGAAAAGGGAAAGATCTGGGAGGAGAAAAAGGAGAGTAATGCACTGACCCCTCGACTGATCTGCATCTAAGCTCAGAATACGAGAACTGTTTATTCACATTTAGATGTGTACTTACAGTAAGTGAGTGAATGAATTACTGTGTTCCTCCATAGCTCCAGACTAACCTTAACATGCTCCCTATTCTCCTCACAAACATTCATCAGTTCCTCAAAGTACTCCTTCCACCCTTCAAATATCATCTCTTCATTAGTCTGCACAATACCTTCTACATTCATTATCATCCTAACATGCTGTACATCCTCACATCCTGTTCCTCTCTCATCTCGCCAGTCCATACATGTCTTTTATTCTAACCTCACTATCCATATTCTCATACAACTTTTCACGTGCATTTTCCCTAGCCTTTGTCACTTCTCCGTTTGCTTGATGCTGCATTTTTTTTGTATTTCTTTAGACATCTCTCTTGAGATTCCAATTCTATTTTGTCGACCACTTCCTTCTTAAGATTTCCTGCATGATCTCCTCATTCCAGCACAGTCTCCTCCCTTCCTTCCTCTGTCCATACAACAAACACAGTACCTGTAGCCGATTCCCTCACTGCTTTTGCAGTCTCTGCCCATCTGTCCATCACCTCGTCCACCCCACCTAGCATCTGCCTCACCTCCTCCCTGAATCACACACCGTACTGTTCTTACTTTAACGTCCACCATCTGATCTGTGATTTAGCCCTCACCCACTTCCTTTTCTTCACCTCCAAATACATCCTACCTACCACCACCGTCTGATGATGCCTTGCTATACTTCACCCCTGCCACCACCTTACAGTCACTAAATTACTTCAGGTTGCTTCGCCTGCATAAAACATAGTCCACATGTGTAGACCTTCCTCTACTCTTAAATGTCACCCTATGCTCTTCATTCTTCTGAAAATAAGTATTTACTACTGCCATTTGCATTTTTTGGGGCAAATTCTACCACCATATCATCTACCTCTCTCCTTTTACCAGTCATATTGCTAACGTTCAGTGTTTCCACTCTCACCTCCACCTTCCTCACCCTCTTCTTTATTTTGTCTCTCAACTCTTGTTCCCTCTCTCCTTCTCCTCCTGTGACCCACAGTATCCCAATTTCCACTGGTACACTGGCAGGAAACAATCCCAATGGTGGACGTTGTTAACCCGGGCCTTCTCTGATCCGATATGGAACTCTTGTTAGTGATCTGCATTGTTAATTTGACATAGTTTATACAAAAGATAATCTTTCTGACACAACCCTCCCTATTTATACACGCTTGGGACCAGCATTACAATGCAATGTATTTCAGTGGCTAGGTTATGATTTGTCTGCCTACATTTACGCATATTGTGAGTTCCAGGAGGACAGTACAATTGAGACGGAGGAGAGTGAAAGCACTTGATGAAGCAGCACAGAATGTCATCAGTGCCACTATCAACACCAATGTATTGGAAGGTATCTCTAAACTCATATAAAGGTAAATCTAGTATAATCTTTTCTACAAGATTAAATTGTGCATTATGTTTTTTTTTTTTTTTTTTTGCCTGTATAGTTCACTTAATGTTTTAAATTAGCAGCCTTTAAGCAGTTGTAGAGTAGTTATTTGTAATATAAGGAGTACTGGTAATATTCAGCTTTTTATTTTTATTTTCTGCTAAATGCTAATGTGTTTTTAAAACTTTTCAATTTTTGAACTGAAGCTAGGTTATGCATAATATGTAGATTAAAATAAAAGATTGTGTATTCATTAAATTACACTGATAGTCTCATTTCTGGTTACCAAATGTTTAATATTAAATTGTTTAATATTAAATTGTAATGTTAAATTGATATTTCATTAACTGTAGGCTGTTTTACTGTTGTTTGAAATCTCTGTAGAAGGCATGAGAGGACACCGCTGACATGATGGACATGGTAGAACAAACCCACTGAGCTTCCGGTCCTGTGCTCAGCGCTGGAGCTCCGTCCTCTGACGGTATTTAAAAAGGTTTCATATACATATAGTCACTGAAATAGGTTTTAGTGAGGTAGGTCACTGTGGTCAGTTGAAGTTAATTTCTCTGGTACAAAATTGTGATAGTTCATTGCTTTTGGGTGAGGCCTTAGGGATGGTACTGGTTACACATACTCTCAGGTCGTACGTTGTGGGGACCCTCTCAGGACGGAACTATTGAAAAGGTTTTGGTCAAATGTGCACACACACACTGTCAGGTCTAGCATAGTGGGGTCCCCGTTTAGGGAGAAACACCTACTAAAGCAGTACACGCACAGGTCAATATACAGACAGTTTATCTGAACTACAGTGTACATTACCCCATGACTGATGTCACTGAGTGTCTAGTTTGAATTTGTTATTATTTTCTTTTCTGACACAGCTCTTTAAGCTTATATTAGTGACACACACTGTCAGGTCTAGCATAGTGGGGTCCCCGTTTAGGGAGACACACCTACTAAAGCAGTACACTCACAGGTCAATATACAGAGAGTTTATCTGAACTACAGTGTACATTACCCCATGACTGATGTCACTGAGGGTCTAGTTTGAATTTGTTATTATTTTCTTTTCTGACACACCTCTTTAAACTTATATTAGTGACACACACTGTCAGGTCTAGCATAGAGGGGTCCCCTTCTAGGGAGACACTCCTACTATAGCAGTACACTCACAGGTCAATATACAGACAGCGTTTCTGAACTACACTGTAGATTAGCTCATGACTGATGTCACTGAGAGTTTAGTTTGAATTTGTTATTATTTTCTTTTCTGACACAGCGCTTTAAGCTTATATTAGTGACACACACTGTCAGGTCTAGCCTAGTGGGGTCCCCGTTTAGGGAGACACACCTACTAAAGCAGTACACTTACAGGTCAATATACAGACAGTTTATCTGAACTACAGTGTACATTACCTCATGACTGATGTCACTGAGGGTCTAGTTTGAATTTGTTATTATTTTCTTTTCTGACACAGCTCTTTAAGCTTATATTAATGACACACACTGTCAGGTCTGGCATAGAGGGGTCCCTTTCTAGGGAGAAACTCCTACTATAGCAGTACACTCACATCTCAGTATACAGACAGCTTTTCTGAACTACAGTGTACGTTACCTCATGACTGATGTCACTGAGGGTCTAGTTTGAATTTGTTATTATTTTCTTTTCTGACACAGCTCTTTCAGGTTATATTAGTGACACACACTGTCAGGTCTAGCATAGAGGGGTCCCCTTCTAGGGAGACACTCCTACTATAGCAGTACACTCACAGGTCAATATACAGGCAGCGTTTCTGAACTACAGTGTACGTTACCTTATGACTGATGTCACTGACGGTCTAGTTTAAATTGGTTATTTACTTTTCTGATTCAGCTCTTTCAGGTTGTATTGGCGGTTGTATTGGTGGTATAATCTGAAATTGTTACTTTTGTCAGGACAAATGTGTCTTACGTTTTTTAATACCATGGTGTATCCATGTCAAGTCAATTTGACTCAGCAATTGTTTAACTGATGAGAGATTAAACATGTTGTAAAATGTATTGCACTTTAAATACTAATGTATTTGTGTGTGGTGTTCACCGAAATGTTTTACTGTTGTTTGAAATCTCTGTAGAAGGCATGAGAGGACACCGCTGACACGATGGACATGGTAGAACAAACCCACTGAGCTTCCGGTCCTGTGCTCAGCGCTGGAGCTCCGTCCTCTGACTTGGAGGTATTTAAAAAGGTTTCATGTCCATATAGTCACTGAAATAGGTTTTAGTGAGGCAGGTCACTGTGGTCAGTTGAAGTTAATTTCTCTGGTACAAAATTGTGATAGTTCATTGCTTTTGGGTGAGGCCTTAGGGATGGTACTGGTTACACACACTCTCAGGCCTTACGTTGTGGGGACCCTCTCAGGACGGAACTATTGAAAAGGTTTTGGTCAAATGTGCACACACACACTGTCAGGTCTAGCATAGTGGGGTCCCCGTTTAGGGAGTAACACCTACTAAAGCAGTACACTCACAGGTCAATATACAGACAGTTTATCTGAACTACAGTGTACATTACCCCATGACTGATGTCACTGAGGGTCTAGTTTGAATTTGTTATTATTTTCTTTTCTGACACAGCTCTTTAAGCTTATATTAGTGACACACACTGTCAGGTCTAGCATAGTGGGGTCCCCGTTTAGGGAGACACACCTACTAAAGCAGTACACTCACAGGTCAATATACAGACAGTTTATCTGAACTACAGTGTACATTACCCCATGACTGATGTCACTGAGGGTCTAGTTTGAATTTGTTATTATTTTCTTTTCTGACACACCTCTTTAAACTTATATTAGTGACACACACTGTCAGGTCTAGCATAGAGGGGTCCCCTTCTAGGGAGACACTCCTACTATAGCAGTACACTCACAGGTCAATATACAGACAGCGTTTCTGAACTACAGTGTACATTAGCTCATGACTGATGTCACTGAGAGTTTAGTTTGAATTTGTTATTATTTTCTTTTCTGACACAGCGCTTTAAGCTTACATTAGTTACACACACTGTCAGGTCTTGCATAGTGGGGTCCCCGTTTAGGGAGACACACCTACTAAAGCAGTACACTCACAGGTCAATATACAGACAGTTTATCTGAACTACAGTGTACATTACCCCATGACTGATGTCACTGAGGGTTTAGTTTGAATTTGTTATTATTTTCTTTTCTGACACAGCTCTTTAAGCTTATATTAGTGACACACACTGTCAGGTCTAGCCTAGTGGGGTCCCCGTTTAGGGAGACACACCTACTAAAGCAGTACACTCACAGGTCAAAATACAGACAGTTTATCTGAACTACAGTGTACATTACCTCATGACTGATGTCACTGAGGGTCTAGTTTGAATTTGTTATTATTTTCTTTTCTGACACAGCTCTTTAAGCTTATATTAATGACACACACTGTCAGGTCTGGCATAGAGGGGTCCCTTTCTAGGGAGAAACTCCTACTATAGCAGTACACTCACATCTCAATATACAGACAGCTTTTCCGAACTACAGTGTGCGTTACTTCATGACTGATGTCACTGAGGGTTTAGTTTGAATTTGTTATTATTTTTTTTTCTGACACAGCTCTTTCAGGTTATATTAGTGACACACACTGTCAGGTCTGGCATAGAGGGGTCCCTTTCTAGGTAGAAACTCCTACTATAGCAGTACACTCACAGGTCAATATACAGACAGCTTTTCCGAACTACAGTGTACGTTACCTCATGACTGATGTCACTGAGGGTTTAGTTTGAATTTGTTATTATTTTCTTTTCTGACACAGCTCTTTCAGGTTATATTAGTGACACACACTGTCAGGTCTAGCATAGAGGGGTCCCCTTCTAGGGAGACACTCCTACTATAGCAGTACACTCACAGGTCAATATACAGACAGCGTTTCTGAACTACACTGTACATTAGCTCATGACTGATGTCACTGAGAGTTTAGTTTGAATTTGTTATTATTTTCTTTTCTGACACAGCGCTTTAAGCTTACATTAGTTACACACACTGTCAGGTCTTGCATAGTGGGGTTCCCGTTTAGGGAGACACACCTACTAAAGCAGTACACTCACAGGTCAATATACAGACAGTTTATCTGAACTACAGTGTACATTACCCCATGACTGATGTCACTGAGGGTTTAGTTTGAATTTGTTATTATTTTCTTTTCTGACACAGCTCTTTAAGCTTATATTAGTGACACACACTGTCAGGTCTAGCCTAGTGGGGTCCCCGTTTAGGGAGACACACCTACTAAAGCAGTACACTCACTGGTCAAAATACAGACAGTTTATCTGAACTACAGTGTACATTACCTCATGACTGATGTCACTGAGGGTCTAGTTTGAATTTGTTATTTTTTTTCTTTTCTGACACAGCTCTTTAAGCTTATATTAATGACACACACTGTCAGGTCTGGCATAGAGGGGTCCCTTTCTAGGGAGAAACTCCTACTATAGCAGTACACTCACATCTCAATAAACAGACAGCTTTTCCGAACTACAGTGTACGTTACCTCATGACTGATGTCACTGAGGATTTAGTTTGAATTTGTTATTATTTTCTTTTCTGACACAGCTCTTTCAGGTTATATTAGTGACACACACTGTCAGGTCTAGCATAGAGGGGTCCCCTTCTAGGGAGACACTCCTACTGTAGCAGTACACTCACAGGTCAATATACAGGCAGCGTTTCTGAACTACAGTGTACGTTACCTTATGACTGATGTCACTGAGGGTCTAGTTTAAATTGGTTATTTACTTTTCTGATTCAGCTCTTTCAGGTTGTATTGGCGGTTGTATTGGTGGTATAATCTGAAATTGTTACTTGTGTCAGGACAAATGTGTCTTACGTTTTTTAATACCATGGTGTATCCATGTCAAGTCAATTTGACTCAGCAATTGTTTAACTGATGAGAGATTAAACATGTTGTAAAATGTATTGCACTTTAAATACTAATGTATTTGTGTGTGGTGTTCACCGAAATGTTTTACTGTTGTTTGAAATCTCTGTAGAAGGCATGAGAGGACACCGCTGACACGATGGACATGGTAGAACAAACCCACTGAGCTTCCGGTCCTGTGCTCAGCGCTGGAGCTCCGTCCTCTGACTTGGAGGTATTTAAAAAGGTTTCATGTCCATATAGTCACTGAAATAGGTTTTAGTGAGGCAGGTCACTGTGGTCAGTTGAAGTTAATTTCTCTGGTACAAAATTGTGATAGTTCATTGCTTTTGGGTGAGGCCTTAGGGATGGTACTGGTTACACACACTCTCAGGCCTTACGTTGTGGGGACCCTCTCAGGACGGAACTATTGAAAAGGTTTTGGTCAAATGTGCACACACACACTGTCAGGTCTAGCATAGTGGGGTCCCCGTTTAGGGAGAAACACCTACTAAAGCAGTACACTCACAGGTCAATATACAGACAGTTTATCTGAACTACAGTGTACATTACCCCATGACTGATGTCACTGAGGGTCTAGTTTGAATTTGTTATTATTTTCTTTTCTGACACAGCTCTTTAAGCTTATATTAGTGACACACACTGTCAGGTCTAGCATAGTGGGGTCCCCGTTTAGGGAGACACACCTACTAAAGCAGTACACTCACAGGTCAATATACAGACAGTTTATCTGAACTACAGTGTACATTACCCCATGACTGATGTCACTGAGGGTCTAGTTTGAATTTGTTATTATTTTCTTTTCTGACACACCTCTTTAAACTTATATTAGTGACACACACTGTCAGGTCTAGCATAGAGGGGTCCCCTTCTAGGGAGACACTCCTACTATAGCAGTACACTCACAGGTCAATATACAGACAGCGTTTCTGAACTACAGTGTACATTAGCTCATGACTGATGTCACTGAGAGTTTAGTTTGAATTTGTTATTATTTTCTTTTCTGACACAGCGCTTTAAGCTTACATTAGTTACACACACTGTCAGGTCTTGCATAGTGGGGTCCCCGTTTAGGGAGACACACCTACTAAAGCAGTACACTCACTGGTCAAAATACAGACAGTTTATCTGAACTACAGTGTACATTACCTCATGACTGATGTCACTGAGGGTCTAGTTTGAATTTGTTATTATTTTCTTTTCTGACACAGCTCTTTAAGCTTATATTAATGACACACACTGTCAGGTCTGGCATAGAGGGGTCCCTTTCTAGGGAGAAACTCCTACTATAGCAGTACACTCACATCTCAATAAACAGACAGCTTTTCCGAACTACAGTGTACGTTACCTCATGACTGATGTCACTGAGGATTTAGTTTGAATTTGTTATTATTTTCTTTTCTGACACAGCTCTTTCAGGTTATATTAGTGACACACACTGTCAGGTCTAGCATAGAGGGGTCCCCTTCTAGGGAGACACTCCTACTGTAGCAGTACACTCACAGGTCAATATACAGGCAGCGTTTCTGAACTACAGTGTACGTTACCTTATGACTGATGTCACTGAGGGTCTAGTTTAAATTGGTTATTTACTTTTCTGATTCAGCTCTTTCAGGTTGTATTGGCGGTTGTATTGGTGGTATAATCTGAAATTGTTACTTGTGTCAGGACAAATGTGTCTTACGTTTTTTAATACCATGGTGTATCCATGTCAAGTCAATTTGACTCAGCAATTGTTTAACTGATGAGAGATTAAACATGTTGTAAAATGTATTGCACTTTAAATACTAATATATTTGTGTGTGGTGTTCACCGAAATGTTTTACTGTTGTTTGAAATCTCTGTAGAAGGCATGAGAGGACACCGCTGACACGATGGACATGGTAGAACAAACCCACTGAGCTTCCGGTCCTGTGCTCAGCGCTGGAGCTCCGTCCTCTGACTTGGAGGTATTTAAAAAGGTTTCATGTCCATATAGTCACTGAAATAGGTTTTAGTGAGGTAGGTCACTGTGGTCAGTTGAAGTTAATTTCTCTGGTACAAAATTGTGATAGTTCATTGCTTTTGGGTGAGGCCTTAGGGATGGTTACACACACTCTCAGGCCTTACGTTGTGGGGACCCTCTCAGGACGGAACTATTGAAAAGGTTTTGGTCAAATGTGCACACACACACTGTCAGGTCTAGCATAGTGGGGTCCCCGTTTAGGGAGACACACCTACTAAAGCAGTACACTCACAGGTCAATATACAGACAGTTTATCTGAACTACAGTGTACGTTACCTCATGACTGATGTCACTGAGTGTCTAGTTTGAATTTGTTATAATTTTCTTTTCTGACACAGCTCTTTAAGCTTATATTAGTGACACACACGGTCAGGTCTAGCATGGAAGGGTCCCATTCTAGGGAGACACTCCTACTCTAGCAGTACACTCACAGGTCAATATACAGACAGTGTTTCTGAACTACAGTGTACATTACCTCATGATTGATGTCACTGAGGGTCTAGTTTGAATTTGTTATTATTTTCTTTTCTGACACAGCGCTTTAAGCTTACATTAGTGACACAAACTGTCAGTTCTAGCATAGTGGGGTCCCCGTTTAGGTAGAAACACCTACTAAAGCAGTACACTCACAGGTCAATATACAGACAGTTTATCTGAACTACAGTGTACATTACCCCATGACTGATGTCACTGAGGTTCTAGTTTGAATTTGTTATTATTTTCTTTTCTGATAAAGCTCTTTAAGATTATATTAGTGACACACACTGTCAGGTCTAGCATAGTGGGGTCCCCGTTTAGGGAGAAACACCTACTAAAGCAGTACACGCACAGGTCAATATACAGGCAGTTTATCTGAACTACAGTGTACATTACCTCATGACTGATGTCACTGAGGGTCTAGTTTGAATTTGTTATTATTTTCTTTTCTGACACAGCGCTTTAAGGTTGTATTGGTGACACACACTGTCAGGTCTAGCGTCGTAGGGACAACTTCTAGGAAGACACTCCTACTACAGCAGTACACTCACAGGTCAATATACAGACAGCTTTTCTGAACTACAGTGTATGTTACCTCATGACTGGTGTCACTGAGGGTCTAGTTTGAATTTGTTATTATTTTCTTTTCTGATACAGCTCTTTAAGGTTTTATTGGTGACACACACTGTCAGGTCTAGCGTCGTAGGGACCACTTCTAGGGAGACACTCCTACTATAGCAGTACACTCACAGGTCAATATACAGACAGCTTTTCTCAACTACAGTGTATGTTACCTCATGACTGGTGTCACTGAGGGTCTAGTTTGAATTTGTTATTATTTTCTTTTCTGACACAGCTCTTTCAGTTTGTATTGATGACACACACTGTCAGGTCTAGCATCGTAGGGACCACTTCTAGGGAGACACTCCTACTATAGCAGTACACTCACAGGTCAGTATACAGACAACAGTTTCTGAACTACAGTTTACGTTACAGTGTATTTCTCTAAGTAATATGCATTTTCCCCAAGTATTTTTTTTCTTTTCCACAACTGCTGACTAGATTTTCAGCTGGTTCTGATAACTCCTCCACAGCTGCCCATAGTTTTCGGCACCTGATATCGAAGTTCACATGCATGGATTCAGCAAACTTGGCTACAAATCCCATAACACCTATCTCTACTGGTCTTGCATGTGCCTGCCACCCACGTTCTGTACAGTTCCCAAACTTTGTTCGATATTTGGACACTGAAAGCCGTGTTTGGTATTGAACCAACACAGGACACCATTTATTATATTGTTTTGAGGTTAGACTGTAAAAACTTATAGTTTGAAACAGACAGAAGCTCTGCAGGTCTCCCTTAGCCAGAGGGAGGGGCAGGTACTCCACAGAACATGCTTCTCATTGGTCCTCACTTGTATTAACTGTCCATGATTTATTTATATGAATTGTAATTAGTGAAGTATTTAAAATAGTAAAGCTATAAATGTGTCCCTAAATTTGGTTTCAGAAAGTTGGCAGCCTACAATTTCATAAATCACACTGCTTATTATTATAGAAAGAATAATTGTGCCCACACACTTTTACACAGGCCCACCCAAAGATCAATTTGTGGCTATGCCACTGATGTAGTTAACGTTTAGTCATAGTTCCTAGTTTGAATAAATGTAATAATATAAACTGGACTTGCTGCCACATCAGGCCATTGGTCTCGTTACACATACAATGCTGGGGTTTGCATTCTTGCAATTTGCTGCTGATACAATTTAAATACAAAAATTCAGGTATCTCGTTTCCACCTGCCACTATCACTTCTCTCATTGAAGTGTTTGTAAAATAAAATAACTGTAGTTAGTAAGGCCTACCGATTTACATAGACTTAATATATTAACCGAAATAATAAATCTTGTAAAGTACTGTATGAAAAAATATGAGAATGACACCCTGCCTTTACGATGTTTGTTGGATGTGGCCCTTGATTAAAAGTAATTGGGGACCCCTACTCTATTGTATCTCTGATAGTGCATTTCCACCAAAAAGGAACCAGAACGGTTCCAGTTCGCAAGGTGAATTTGGAACCGTTTGGTATGTTTCCATCTACACAAACTGGTTCGCGACCTAGAAAAGTTTGTTCCCAGCTGAGTTTCAAATGCAGCGTTATTGCACTGCGGAGCTTGACAGGGTCATTTACAACGTTTCAAATAAATAAATAAAAAGAAATAAAACAGGAACACGCCCTGTTTTCTTGTTTCTGGTGCTGTTTGTGTGCGATTCCATTTGTGTTGGTCAGAGCCGCAGCTCTCGGTTACGTTTCTCTGCTGTTCACAAGCTCAGCAGGACGGCTCTGAACTCGGCAACATTTACACAGTATTATATCTCACTCGGGTCTGACTTCATGGTAAACAAAGAATAAACAATGACTCTAACAATGAGTCTAACAGTCTTTGGTGCTGGCGCTGTATTCAGGCACAGCGACTCCCCCGCTAATGACGTATACCTGTTTCCCCTTTAAACGTGTAGAAACGCAGAAGTTCATTGGAAAGAACCAAGGTTCCAAGAACCAGGAATGGAACCGGTTTAGGAGCCAGAGTTCTTTTGGTGAAATAGCGCTGTGATTGACAGCAACAAATCAATGTTCTGATCGGTTAAATAAACCTCACTATATGATTGGTACAGCTAAAGCTTTCCTATTGGTACATCAGTTGGCCAATCAGGGTCAAAAATTCACAACTGTGAAAAGAGATTTACACAAGCAGCAGAGAAGGTGAATGTGTGCATTTTTTGTCACATTTGGAACATAAAGGTTTGCTCTGGTGCATTTTAAAACAATACTCACAAATGTAATGGACTTTGTAACTGCTTTTGAGCAACTACATACACGAAATTTTAACTGTGCTTGAGCAACTACATACACGTAAAACTAAAATCCACAAATGTATTGGAATGCACAAATTTAAAACAACAACTACAATAATAAATTAAATTCACAAATGTGCAAAAAGGATTTGCATTTGTAAATGAAATGTTGTGAATGTGTGAATCAGTAACTTCTCAAACGGTTTAAAATGTGCAAGAGCAAACCTTTTTAAAGTTCCAAATGTGACAGTGGGAATTTTTGAATGAGATGGAAAAATCCACACATTCTCCTTCTCTGTTGCGTGTGCGAATCTCTTTTTGCAGATGCGGATTTAAGACCCTGTTTTGACGGCCAATTGATGGACCAATAGGAAATCTTTAGCTGGACCAAGCAGATTGTGAGGTTTGTTTAACCAATTGGAACATTGATTTGTTGCTGTCAACCATAGCGCTTTTCCACAAAATGAACTCAGGTCCGTGAACCGCCGCGTTTCTACGGACAGCAGAGAAACGTAAACAAGAGCCGCGGCTTTGATCAACGCACATGCAATTGCGCCTAACTTCACCAGAAATGCATAAAAATGGGGCATGTTCCTGTTTTTTCCTATTATTTATTTATATGAAACGTTGTGAATGACCCTGTCAAGCTCCACTGGGCGATAACGCTGTATTTGAAGCTCTGGGCTCTTGGTTACGTTTCTCCGCTGTTCACAAGTTCAGCAGGATGCCTCTGAACTCAGCCATAGTGTCTCCGTTCATGACGTATTCCTGGTTCCCCTCAAAATGTGTAGAAATGCGGTGGTTCACTGGAAAGAACCAATGTTCCTAGAATCAGGAACAGAACTGGTTCAAGAACCAGAGTTCTTTTGGTGGAAAAGCGCTATGGTTGACAGCAACAAATCCGATTGGTTAAACAAACCTTGCGATCTGATTGGTCCAGCTAAAGCTTTCCTATTGGTCCATCAATTGGCCGTCAAAACAGGGTCTTTAATTCGCAACTGCAAAAAGAGATTCGCACACACAGCAGAGAAGGCGAATGTGTGTTTTTTTCCATCTCATTCAAAAACTCCCACTGTCACATTTGGAACCTTTAAAAAAGGTTTGCTCTTGCACATTTTAAGTATTTTACTGATTCACACATTCACAACATTTCATTTACAAATGCAAATCTTTTTTACACATCTGTGAATTTAAGTTATTGTAGTTGTTGTTTTAAATTTGACGTATACATTTGTGGATTTTAATGTGTATGTAGTTGCTCAAACACAGTTACAAAGTCTGTTACATTTGTGAGTATTGTTTTACAAACTCAAAATTTTTTACCCTTTTTTGACTCCGTATTTGACTCCAGAACATTAGTGCAGAGAGTACAATGCAGTAATTACAGAGATCTTAAAATACATACAGAACAGGACCAGTAGACACAACACAGACAACAGTGTAGTTCTTCTTGAACTCAGGTGTGAGTGTGTGAGAGTGTTTGTGTGAGGGAGAGAGTGTTTGTGAGTGTGAGTGTGAGTGACAAAATGTGTGTGTGCGTGTGTGTTTGTGTGAGATAGAGTGTTTGAGTGTGTGTGTGTGAGACTGTGTGTGTGTGTGTGTGTGTGTGTGTGTGTGTGTGTGTGTGAGAGAGTGTGTGTGTTTGTGAAAGAGTGTGAGAGAATTTGTGTGTACTCACTGCACAGTGAGTGTGTGTGCGAGAGTGTGTGTTTGGGTGTGGGTGTGAGAGAGTGTGTGTGAGAGAGAGTGTGAATGTGTGAGAGTGTGAGTGAGAGTGTGTGAGAGTGTGTGCAACATCCTATTTAAAGGTGTTTAATCAGTTTTTAAAGAACGTTTTTAGTTTTTTACTTTGATACATTAAGTATTCTGATACTTTTAGTATTTTGACTAAATCAGTACTTTACTGAAGTAAGAGATGTGTTTATCTCTCACATCTGATTAACACAAGCACTGATCTTACCTCAGTTTCTCCAGTTTACAGTGAGCACTCTTCAGACCATCACAGAGCTGCTCTACTCTTGAATTCTGCAGTTCATTGTTACTCAGATTCAGTTCTCTCAGACTAGAGCAGTTAGAGCTGAGAGCTGAGGCCAGAGCTGCACAGTCTTTACACGAGAGATTACAGCTCCACAACCTGGAATAGATATATGTACATCAGAACATCAACATTTTACACACACACACACATTGATTCATTAATGTATTTTTTAATTGATAAGAAGTGTGTGAGTGTGTCTGTGTGTGAGACAGTGTGTGTGTTTGTGTTTGAGAGACACACACAGAGAGAGAGAAAGCGAGAGAGAGAGTGTGTGTGTGTGTGTGTGCGTGTTTGTGTGTGTACGTGTTTGTATGTGTGTGCGTGTGTTTTTGTGTTTGTGTGAGATAGCGAATGTCTGTGTGTGCGTGTGAGAGTGTGT
>NC_089806.1:41097199-41239699 GCF_029633855.1 Hoplias malabaricus | reverse complement strand
ACCAGTGTGCTGCAGAGAGTCCAATAAGATGAAGTCAGTGATGAAACAGGAAGTGTGTGTGTGTCAGAGGCCAGAGGGTGGTGTGTTGATCAGGTTTGTGAGTCAGCAGGTGGTGTGTGGTTCACGTGCTCCTCTGACTCTCTGAAGTTCTCCTCTACGACAGCTTCACTGCTCCTTCTCCATCCACAGTGTTGTAGTAAACGGGGGAGGAATCTGGTGCTGAGTTGGAGATGAACAAAAGCACAAGGGTTAACACGTACACACACACACACACACACACACACACACAGAAACATAAACAGGATGGTGGTGGTTTAATGAGTAGGACATACCTTTGCTTCTCTTGGTGCAGTAGACCACCGCTACAACAATGTGGAGAAACACCACCGTGACCAGGGCAAAGGGGACGAAGGGCAGTGACGGTGGAGACTCTGCAATAAGAACATCATTCACTGACTTACACAAAGATCATGGAGCGAAACATTAAAAACTATCCTCAGTCTTAACAACGCTTTAGAAAAATGTGTCTCCGACCCACACCCCACACATTTCTAAAAGGAGCAGCACATTCGCTGTGAAACGGTTATTACAGAAATGTGAAATCTGGGCCTGGAATTAGCTTTTACCTTTTTGGGAGGAAACTGTGGAGGAAGGTTCAGCTGCAGATGTGGGAATGATTTGATCAAGTGTTGAACTCGGTGTTGGAGGTGGGATCCCTGCGAGGAGAGAAGAGTCCATGATGAATGTTGTAGAGATGAGCACTGTGCTGGAACTACACTGGAAACTTCCAGAATCCCAAACATTTTACACTACTACATTAATTCTACAACTGATCCACACTCAATAATTCATCACACACTGATGACCTCAGGACTGCTCACTGGTAAAGACCAGCACTACCTTATGAAGATGGTCCTCTCCTGCATCACAACACATTCACACTGTGTTTTACCTTCAACAGTGAGTCTGATGTCTCTGTGTCCACTTCCATCAGCTTCACAACTGTACCATCCTCCATCCTCTTCAGTCAGGTGTGATATGAGCAGAGAGAGATTTCCTGGAGAGTGAGAGTTAAACAGCTGGACTCTGTCTCTCTCCTGATGAATGTCAATGCGGATATTTTCTGATGAGCTCTTGACTCTCTTCCAGGTGAATCTCTTGGGTTTGGCTTGTAGTTCAGAGCAGTAACAGGGCAGCAGGACTGACTCTCCTAGACGTGCTCTGATAGATGTTTCACTGTTGTCCAGAGCACAACCTGCAGAAACACAGGAGCATAAAGACTTCAGTGTGAATCCTGTGCAGTAATGAGATTCTCTCAGCTGAATTGTTCAACATTATTTTGAAGACTCTGCTCTGAACGGATGAAATAACTGCACTTTAATGTAACTCAGTAAAATGGTCAGAGGGAGTGAGTGACCAACCTGGTCTTCATCAGTTAAACAGGATTTAAAATGCTGTAAATACACTGTAAACAATGGAAACCTACAGCGAGTGACTGAAGTGGTTTATTGAAGTCAAGCTGTGGATGATCAGTGTTTATTGGAGTTTAATAAAACTATGTGATCTTCTTGTTCCCACATGAAGTGTTTGGAGGGTGAGCTGATGAACTGTGTGTTACAGTGGAGGCTGTAGATTTGCTGCATTTCCTGACCAATGAGCAGCTTAATGATAAAGAAGACTGACCACACACCTGACCACTGCAAACAGAAGCATTTCACAACACTTTCATTGCACTGATGTTGTTCTACTGCTACAACAATCAGCAACTTCACACAATGACTTCACACACTTTACACACTTCACAAAGACTTCATTTCTGAAGCAGCGCAGACAAAGATCAAAGGTGTGTGTAGAGTGTCCCCAACACAACTGTAGACACCAGTGAAGATAAATGTAGTTCTGACATCATCATTACATTATGGATATTGATCAGAGAGGGGTTACCTTTAACAATGAGTCTGATATATGTGTGTCCACTTCCTCCAGCATCACATCTGTACACTCTTCCATCCTCTTCAGTCAGGTGTGATATGAGCAGAGAGAGATTTCCTGGAGAGTGAGAGTTAAACAGCTGGACTCTGTCTCTGTACTGATCACTCTCAGTAGACAACTCCTCCCATTTGTAATTTCTGTCTTTCTTCCAGGTGAATGTCTCAAGTGTAGAGCTGGTGTCAGTGCAGTAACAGGGCAGCAGTACTGACTCTCCAGTGTATGCAGTAATCTCTGTTCTCTGCCTGTGGTTTTCCAGTGTGCATCCTGCAGAAACACAGCAGTGAATGTTCTTCATCTTTAAACACCTCTGAACATGTGGAAGTTCTTCAAAATGAAGCTTGACTTTCTCACAACAATGTGTCATCACCTGCACAACACTCGCTTCATCACAAACAGAGCGTTACTTTAAAGACGTCTTTATAAAAAGAGATCACTGACCAGTCCAGACTCCAATCTACTGTTCCTCACTTTAAAGAAACACTGTAGTATTTTAATCTTAACACTTTTTCTCTTGAAAATAATTGTAATGCTCCACTGATCGGTAAAAGGGAGAAAAACACCCTAATAATAAAAATAACACACTATGACATCACTGCCTCTGATGTCATAATGGCCATGATGATGGATTCTTTTAAAAATACACTCTAAAAAAGACCTTTTTAAACATACAACAGTGGGTTTAAGTTCAGTTTCGTTCCCTAAAGGTAAATTACATTCTCCAGGAGGAGATGTGAAGATGTGTAAGATCTCATTAAAGATCTGTGTAAAATAAAACTTAATTAGTTCTAGAGATTAAATGAAAGAGACATGAGGACACCAGACAGATGAATTATGAACTAATAAATAATAACATGCTGCATTTTCTTGACGTGTTGCTGTGTTAGTGATAAGCCGTGATGATGACGGTGTTAAAATCAGGTTTTTGAAAGTGACTGATCAGTGAGGCCCAGTGTTAGCACCTGCTAACTTTAGCCAGAATGGAGAAATGTTTAGTGTTGCACATCAGTTCTGGTAATACATGCCTTTCTGTCTGTTACTGTGTGATTCAAAAGGCTAGAGAACCACCAAAGTTACACTTCATTCTTCCATTAACATGGTGCAGTGTATGTTATGAGCTACAGACTGTGATCATAAAGAAAAGGAAGAATATTAAAGTGACAAATAGAAAATGCTTAAACTACAATCTAACAGACAGTGCCACTCTGGGAGTTTGACTCAGAATTATTACAGACCTGAGGTCACAGAGACAAGAGACCAGAATTCCCCACACACACTTTTATTAAACATCAAATACAAAAGAAAACATCCTACAAATTGTTAAAATCCTGAACCAGACAAAACATTTATTAAAGATCTATACAAATTTACAACAGTCAGGAAACCAGCAGTAGTTATATTTTAAAAGACAAACATGACTCAGGCCTGGAACTAAATAGAGCTGTGGCCAATAGGGTACAACACACACACACACAAACACACACACACACACACACAAGCACACACACACACACACACACACACATACAGATTCTAGCGTCTCTTCAGCAGAATCTGAAGCTCTAACTGGACTATGGTGGACAGTGGACAGTAGGAGAAGAGATGAACTTACCTTCAGCCACATGGAGGACAAGCAGAAGATAAAAACACAGCTGCATTGTGTCTGAGATCTACAACACCGTCACTACACACAGCAACAACAACACTCCTGAAGATCCACCTCCTCACAAACTACACAACTGAACACCAACACACACCAGTGTCCTCAACTCCACAACATTCCCCACAATATCAGCACTAAACTAAAGCCTGAGCGCTTTACTGGACTCTTCCACAACGTCAGAGAGGACCTGTGTTCTCTCTCTCTCTCTCTCTCTCTCTCTCTCTCTCTCTCTCTCTCTCTCTCTGTGTGTGTTCACTGTGTGTTTTAACTTGTTACTTCCTCTTTCTTCTCTTCATAGCCCATGTTGCACCACGTCACGTAACGTGTCATCACTCCTAACTGTGCAGTTACACACAGTTTCCACTGTGAGCTACTCAAAGTCTTGACTGTGACTCTCCATCAGTGCACAGCGTCTAAAATAATTATTATGAATTTTATAATGAAATATTGTGTTTATGTTGTTTGATGTTGACCTGTATTTTCTGAAAAGCTGTAAGTTGCTTAAGAAGCTGTGCCACACCTCATCAGCTGTAAATCAGCAGCAGCACCTGAGATATTTACTGAGAGAGAGAGAGGTCACTAGACGTAACACCACTGGACGAAGTGAAGACAGACCTTGACCAATAGAGAAGGGGATGTTTGAGACGTTGTGTTCTTCTGTGAAAGGGTTAAATATGGAACACTCTGCTTCTACTAAGAAGTAGCTGTGGTCTGAGCTCATCACAGTTTCACTTCCTGAATCTTAAAGTCATCAGCTTGTCTCTAAATATAAAGCGTGGTTAATCCATGTCCAGTCAGAGACACAATCACCATCTGTGTATCATTCAGAGGAATGGAGATCAATGTATAGATTCTGATGTAAATTATTAACATGTTGACACTGGTATAATTCATTCATTCATTGTCTGTAAGTCCTTGTCTAGTTCAGGGTCGCGGTGGGTCCAAGAATCACTGGGTCCAAGGTGGGAACAAACCCAGGAGGGGGCACAAGTCCTTCACAGGGTGACACACACACTCACACCTACGGACACTTCTGAGTCAACGTGTGTTTTTGAAGCATGGGAGAAAACAGGAAGCCTCTGCAGACACAGAGGGAACACATCACACTCCTGACAGACAGTCACTCGGAGGAAACCCACGCAGACACAGAGAGAACACACCACAATCTTCACAGACAGTCACCCGGATGAAAACCCATGCAGATACAGGGAGAACACACCACACTCCTGACAGACAGTCACTCGGAGGAAACCCACGCAGACACAGAGAGAACACACCACAATCTTCACAGACAGTCACCCGGATGAAAACCCATGCAGACACAGAGAGAACACACCACACTCCTGACAAACAGTCACCCGGAGGAAACCCACGCAGACACTGAGAGAACACACCATTCTCCTCACAGACAGTCACTCGGAGGAAACCCACGCAGACACAGAGAAAACACACCACACTCCTCACAGACAGTCACCTGGATGAAAACCCACACAGACACAGGGAGAAAACACCACACCCCTCACAGACAGTCACCCGGAGGAAACCAACACAGAGACAGAGAGAACACACCACACTCCTCACAGACAGTCACCCGGAGGAAACCCACGCAGACACAGAGAGAACACACCATTCTCCTCACTGACAGTCACTCGGAGGAAACCCACACAGACACAGAGAGAACACACCACACTCCTCACAGACAGTCACCCGGAGGAAACCCACGCAGACACAGGGAGAAAACACCACACTCCTCACAGACAGTCACCCGGAGGAAACCCACACAGATACAAGGAGAACAAACCACATTCTTCACAGACAGTCACCTGGATGAAAACCCACGCAGACACAGAGAGAACACACCACACTCCTCACAGACAGTCACCCGGCGAAAACCCACACAGACACAGAGAGAACACACCGCACTCCTCACAGACAGTCACCCGGCGGAAACCCACGCAGACACAGAGAGAACACACCACACTCCTCACAGACAGTCACCCGGAGGAAACCCATGCAGACACTCGGAGAACACACCATACTCCTCACAGACAGTCACCCGGAGGAAACCCACACAGACACAAGGAGAACAAACCACACTCCTCACAGACAGTCATCCGGCGGAACACACCACACCCCTGAGAGACAGTCATCCGGAGGAAACCCACGCAGACACAGAGAAAACACACCACACTCCTCACAGACAGTCACCCGGAGTAAACCGACACAGACATGGGGAGAACACACCATACTCCTCACAGAGAGTCACCTGGAGGAAACCCACACAGACACAGAGAGAACACACCACACTCCTCACAGACAGTCACCCGGAGGAAACCCACGCAGACACAGCGAGAACACACCACACTCCTCACAGACAGTCACCCGGAGGAAACACTCGCAGACACAGAGAGAAGACACCACACTCCTGACAGACAGTCACCTGGAGGAAACCCACGCAGACACAGAGAAAACACACCACGCTCCTCACAGACAGTCACCCGGAGGAAACCCACACAGACACAGGGAGAACACACCACACTCCTCACAGACAGTCACCCGGAGGAAACCGACACAGACATTGGGAGAACACATCATACTCCTCACAGACAGTCACCTGGAGGAAACCCACGCAAACACACAGAGAACACACCACACTCCTGACAGACAATCACCCGGAGGAAACACACGCAGACACAGAGAGAACACACCACACTCCTGACAGACAGTTCACCCAGAGGAAACCCACGCAGACACAGAGAGAACACACAACACTCCTCACAGACATTCACCTGGAGGAAACCCACACAGACACAGGGAGAACACACCACACAGACAGTCACCCGGAGGAAACCCACGCAGACACAGGGAGAACACACCACACTCCTGACAGACAGTCACCCGGAGGAAACACACGCAGTCACAGAGAGAACACACTACACTCCTGACAGACAGTCACCCGAGGAAACCCACGCAGACACAGAGAGAACACACCACACTCCTCACAGACGGTCACCCGAGGAAACCCACACAGACACAGAGAGAACACACCACACTCCTCACAGACGGTCACCTGGAGGAAACCCACGCAGACACAGGGAGAACACACCACACTCCTCACAGACAGTCACCCGGAGCGGGACTCAAACCCACAACCTACAGGACCCTGGAGCTGTGACAGAGACACTTCCTGCTGCACCACTGTGCTGCACATGAGGGGATCAGTGTGATCATAATCAATCACAGAGTCAATTGCCAATCTTCTAGAAATGAACCTGAATCTGAACTTTAAAAGATGCTATAACACTGTATGAGGAGGATGATGACATCACACACTATTAACTGATGATACAGTCCTGATATTTTCATAATTTTACTCTGATGTGTGTTACTATGTTGTACTTTTTATTCTTCAAATTAAATGTCTACAAAATATACATGATTCCTACTGGCACTAATTAAAGTTCACAACATAGTGCCGTGCCTGAAGATACACAGAGAAACAGAAAGAGAGTGTGAAATGTACACAGTGCTACTAAAGCCTCTCGTGTGATGGAGGGTTAGGTTTACACTGACACCAGTGAACACACACTCTCTCTCTCTCACACACACACACACACACACACACACACACACACACTCTCTCTCTCACACACACACACACAAACACACACACACACAAACTAGTGAACTAGGGGCTGTGAACACACACCCAGAGCTATGTTTACTAATGCTTATTACTTAATAATGTACAGTTCTTATAAAGCGCTACCAACTAAAGAACTGTGTTACTCACCTTCAGAGCCCTGAGGTCCAGTGAAGAGAAGATAAAACATCAGCAACATTGTCCCTAGTAAAACAGCACTGAGTTCCAGCACAGTGTCCACTCCACACTCTCTCTCTACACACACACTGTTTACACACACACACACACACACACAGTGTAATGTCCACCAGCACCGAGCAGCTGGAGGAGACTGAACCTTATCAGTCGTCTACACACTCTTAAAGTGTTCATCAGCAGCTGCGTGAGAATGCAGTTCACACTCTCTGATAAGGAACTGTCAAAGACGTGAGAACACTCACCATTTCCTCTTTTTCTGCTGCAGCGATTCACACCAAACACCCTCACACTGACCTCGGTACAGACACAGTGGACTGGTCAGTGTGGGCCACTCTACTGAGATACACCTGCAGATGTGTGTGATGTGAACAGCTGGGTTTAAGTCCATTTCATGAAACACTTTAATGTAAAAACAATTATAGATTCAGGAGTAAATTCAAAATATCATATGTTCCAGTTTATTGATTATTTTGTGTTCAGTTAACCCCTTGTAGACCAGACTACTCTGCTCCTGGGTCTATTTTCCCTAGTTCACAGCAGCTCCCCCTGTAGGACTCCTGTCTAATAGCCAACAGTCTTGAGTTTGAACCCTTTACCGAGGGGCTACTGTTACATTAGTGACCACTCTGACAGTTTCAGCCTTGGTTTTACACAGAGACACGACCCACTTCCCTTTACACAGCCTCTTCCCTTCATCCCCTTTACCTTCGTCACTGTGGTTCTTCTCCACACAGTGGAGGGCCCCATCTCTCTTAACCACAACTGTGGCCTCGTCACCGTGACAACAGAGAGGAAGCAGAGGCCCAAGATAGTGCTCTCTCTGACCATCAGCAAACTGACCACAACACACCACAGAGCACTGAGTCTCCCTCTCTCTCTCTCTCTGCTATTCTCACACATTAAATATAGGTATGTGGTTGTGTCTTGTAGCACTCGCTCTCTTCTTTCCCATGACATCATCCACTACGTCACACACACAGAAGGACTGAAGTTCACAGGATCAGTCATGGGCCGGTTAAAGAAAATAAAAATGACCAAGTAAAAGGAGGCAGAACAATACAATAATAGTATTTATGTGTTTTATTATTGGAGACACTTTTAGAAATAGTTCTAATCAAGAGAAAGGAAAGCAGTTAAAAGTCATGGTGATAAATGTGGCCCCCACACTACACCCGCCCTCTTCTGTGAGAAGGTTATTAGCCGTACAGACCAGTGTGAGATGTGTTTCTCTCCACAGAGCTGATCACTGTCACCTCGCTCCACTCTGATGATGGTGTGCTGGTGTTAGACGTGAGAAAGGGAAGGAACAAGACAATTCTAAGCAGTCACACACTCCACACACAGCCTCAGGAGCGGAGAGCTTCCACACCTGCAGTGGACTGTACCAGAGTCCATCAGAACTGACCCCCAGAGCCCTGACTACAACAGAACCAGAGATCAGTGCTCGGGACCAAGTCCAGTCTCAAAAACAGCTTTTACACTTCACCAATAGAATCACATCCATGGAGCAACTGGGTCTGGGTCCGGAAAAGGCTCTAGTGTGAAAATGCTGAGAGAGAGACAAACAGGCCCCATCTCCATTAACCACAACTATGACCTCATCACCATGACAACAGAGAGGAAGCAGAGAGAAAAGTCACATCTCTGACCATCTACAAACTGACCACAGCACACCACAGACACGTCATCATCACCACTGTACACACACACACACACACACACATTTGCTTTTGGACCTCTGCAGCAGTGTGTGTGTGTGTGTGTGTGAGAGAGAGTGTTAAAGCATATGACCACTGTGGGCTACTCAAGGCCTAGACTGAGACTCCCATCAGCCTCTATCAGTGCACAGCGTCTAAGAGAATTATTTAAATTGTAAATTAATTATATATTTAACCTTCCTCTCGTGTCATGGTCTTGACCTGTTTTTAGGTTTTAATGCTCCATAAATTTGTTTACTGCATCAATAATTTTTGACTTATAAAAATAAAATGATGGCTTTTCTGTTGTTAGAGTCAGTGTTGACCCAGGTATAATTTTAAATCAGAAACAAAAACAAGTGCCAAATCTGGACTCATAAACACACTATACACCAACAGCCTACAGCCAGCTCCTCCTACAACCACTCGAGCTTCAGTTAGGGGCTTCTATCTTTGTCTGTTTCACAAAACAAGGAAAGACAGACATGTCCAGACATGTAAGACCCAGTCAGTGTAGAGTGTGTGTTTTGTAGAGTGTACATCTCCAGTTTACAGTCTGCAACAATGAACAATTAAAACCAATCCTTTCATGGATAAGGAAGAATAACAAGGTCAACAAGAGGGAAGAAACTAATGGGTTGATAATTAATAGTTTTTAGGGTGATCTTATGGCTGATTTAAGACACGGGTCAAAACCGACCCATTAACATAAGAGATGGTAACAGAAAGATAACACAGGAGGAAGGTTAAAACATGCTTAAGATTTTAGAACCTGTTTGAAATGTTATTATATCACCCCTTCTTCATCAACACACACCAGGTTAATACACACTTACAGTGAATGTCTACAATTGAAGGGAACTGCAGTTCTCTCTGGTTTGTTTATATTCAGAAGCTGTGCATCTTTTAAGGTGGAACTGTGTGTTTAAAGAGAAAAATGACTGTTGTTGCATGTGGCTGAAGTGTACATTGTGTAAGTTTTTATTCACTGTTTTGAATCACCAAAGAAACTCATTTGTGACTTGAGTTGTTTAGTTTTTAATCACTTTTGGTCTGTGTTTACTTTCATGCAGTTACAGTGGGTTTCTACCTAAATCTGAATCAGCAGAAAAGAGGCAATTTAACCCACAAATGGAGCAGTAATAGAGCAACATCATCATCTCTTTTCATGCTTTTCAACATTAGGAGGACATTTTTGACCAAGAGACAGGAAGCCTAACGTATTTGACTGAGCCACTTTGTTTTTATTTTCCTGCTTTTTTAAACACATTGGACTGGTTTCCAGCTCAAACAGATTGGAGAGGAGCAAATGGTGAAGAAACATCTTCTGAATTTTATTAAAAACATTTTTGATCACGATTGTGAACATGACATTTAAATGATTTAATAATATTAATAAAAAGATTGTTCTCTGATTCGAGTTGTGAACACTTCAGAGCCCAGTGTACGTTATCTACAGCTGTTCACTTCAGAAAACACAGTGTGGGGAGTTTGAGTTCAGCTCAGGGTTAATTTAGAAAAACACTAATTTGACTTCAGTAAAAGTTTAGCTGAATGTCCATGAAGTGGTAAATTTAGTCGATACACAATGGAATCTTTAAAAGTGAGAACATATATGAATTCTTTATTTGACATTTTTAGTAGGTATTTCCCCTATCTATGATCATGGTGGCTGTCAAACTCACTGCTTACACTTTAGACCACATCACAATTGAATAAAGAATCATGTGTTGAGTTTGTGTCCAGATCATTCACTCAGAGCTTCTTCAAACAGATAAACACAGCTACATTTATGAGATATTCCCCTCTGTATATTTTCAGCTTAAACTACAACCTGCTTCAAACTCTCAGTCTACGTCAGTGAGATTCATCTGGAGCCAACATCACGTTCCACACAATAACCTTGATCCACAGTGTCCCCAGTTCAGACCAAAGTGTCTGAATAATGTTAAATAATGTGAACTCTGACTGTGGTAAAGATGAAGAAGCAGTTTTGATGAGGAACATTAATGTACACATTTACATTATAATAACTAAAGAACTGTCTCTCTCACCTTCAGAGCCCTGAGGTCCAGTGAAGAGAAGATAAAACATCAGCAACATTGTCCCTAGTAAAACAGCACTGAGTTCCAGCACAGTGACCACTCCACACTCTCTCTACACATACACTCTTTACACACACACACACACACACACACACAGAGACACACACCTGGTGGTCTTTAAAAATGATTTGGTCAGTTGTAGACAGTTTTCTGGAGATAAACCTGAGTGTGTAGAGCATTACTGAGGAGTGGACCCAAGTGCCAACCATTTTTTACACCTATTTTGAGGTAATTTTTTCACCCATATCCCCACTCTCTCTGCTGAGTACAGGGTTGGGATTTAAATCTGTGCACCATCACAGTCGCATAAGCATAACATAAGTCACTAAACACTGGTTCTGTTCTGATCAATTAAAATAAATATTTAAAAATATATTTATAAATCTCATTCTGCCCTGCACTTGGATCCACCACCCACCCCACCCCCAACATACAAAGGTTGAAAATAAAGTTACGTTAAAACCAAGCACACCATTGTTTTTCTTGTGAAATTCCCAACAAGTTTGATGTGTCACATGACCCTCTTCCCATTGAAAAAACAAAAGTTGGATCCAAAATGTCTAAATTCAAAATGGCTGCAATGGTCACCACCCATCTTGAAAAGTTTCCCCCCTCCCATATACTAATGTGGCACATACAGGATGTTAATATCACAAACCATTCCCATTTTATTAGGGTGTATCCATATAAATGGCCCACCCTGTAGTGTAAAGATTTCTCAGAAGAGTAGAGGCTCATACTGCACCAAAGAGGGACATTCCCCATGTTGACTGAGCAGGTGTCCCCAAACTTTAGTCTCTGTAG
The DNA here is from genome assembly GCF_029633855.1 of Hoplias malabaricus. Lineage (NCBI taxonomy): Eukaryota > Metazoa > Chordata > Actinopteri > Characiformes > Erythrinidae > Hoplias > Hoplias malabaricus. Next base: position 41,227,600 of record NC_089806.1, on the reverse strand, counting down.
TGTAGTATATAGCAGTGACCTGGCTACATAAGCCCCTCTGTCTGTGAGTAGTGTCCACTGGGCAGACTCAGAGAGAAACAGGCCCCATCTCTCTTAACCACAACTGTGGCCTCGTCGTCGTGACAACAGAGAGGAAGCAGAGGCCCAAGATAGTGCTCTCTCTGACCATCAGCAAACTAACTATAACAGCATCATCACTCCCTTCGTACATACATTGCTACAGAGGCCAGACAGGAAGTGTATGTGGTTTACACACAGGCAACAGAGGGGTAAACAAGTTACATAAAAAAATCATGATCTCTAGGAGGAATATTAAAATATTAATAATTAAATAAAAACTTACATTAACTGCAGTAGAGAGGACGTATATCACATTGCTAATAAAGCTCTCTCTGACCATCAGCCAACTTGCCTCATCACCCCTCTGTACACACACCTCCACTCTGCAGCATGGTTAGCAATGCTAATGCTAATCATTTAGCCTGGGGGGCTGTGTCAGCAAGTGGACTGGGGGGCTGTGATGGTGCTGAAAATTTTTTGAAAGCAACCATTCACACTGTTCAGTTTTAACCCTTAAACTCCCAAATCTAAAGTGAGACTAAAACATAATTCTGAAGTGAGCTTTAAATGGTGGTGTTGTGTGTTGGAGGATCTACAGTAGGAGAATGAACTTACCTTCAGCCACATGGAGCACCAACAGCAGATAAACACACACCTGCATTCTTACTGAGATCCAGATCACACTCACTACACACAGCCACAACAACACTACAGCAGTTACAGCCACAACTCCACCCTGATACTACTCTACTACTGTAGCTGTGCAGCTCTGTCCTCAAGTGTACACTCGACCTCACCCAGTCTACACTACACTACACTACAGTACTCTAAACTACACTACACTTAACTAAATTTAACTGTACTACACTACACTACAGTGCACTACACTACACTACACTTAACTGTACTACACTACACTACACTACACTTAACTGTACTACACTACACTTAACTGCACTGCACTACACTACACTACACTCAACTACAGTGCACTACACTACACTAAACTGCACTACACTACGCTACACTTAACTGTACTACACTACACTTAACTACAGTACACTACACTACACTACACTACACTACAGTGCACTACACTACACTACACTTAACTGTACTACACTACACTACACTACACTTAACTGTACTACACTACACTTAACTGCACTGCACTACACTACACTCAACTACAGTGCACTACACTACACTAAACTGCACTACACTACGCTACACTTAACTGTACTACACTACACTTAACTACAGTACACTACACTACACTACACTACACTACAGTGCACTACACTACACTACACTTAACTGTACTACACTACACTACACTACACTTAACTGCACTGCACTACACTACACTCAACTGCAGTGCACTACACTACACTAAACTGCACTACACTACGCTACACTTAACTGTACTACACTACACTTAACTACAGTACACTACACTACACTACACTACACTTAACTACAGTGCACTACACTACACTACACTAAACTACACTACACTTAACTGCACTGCACTACACTACACTCAACTACAGTGCACTACACTACACTAAACTGCACTACACTACACTACACTCAACTACAGTGCACTACACTACACTAAACTGCACTACACTACACTACACTTAACTGTACTACACTACACTCAACTACAGTGCACTACACTACACTACACTCAACTACAGTGCACTACACTACACTAAACTGCACTACACTACACTAAACTGCACTACACTACACTACACTACACTACACTACATTACACTACAGTACACTACACTACACTTAACTACACTGTTCTGCTGCTATAAGGTGAACCCACAGTGGACACTAACCTCCAAACTATTAGCCATGGGTCAGTTAATGAAAAAAAAAATAAAAAATCAGAACAAAACAATGATTTATTTATTTTTATACAGACCATTATCGTTATAATTGACAGAGGGCAGAGCAGTTAATATCACGCTGTTAAATGTGTCTTCCACACTGCACTTAGCCAATCAGGATCAAGCAAACTGTACCTCAACTGGTTCTAGTTGTAGTTCAACAGAGTGTTTACACAGTTTCCATGGCAACAGAGAAACGCCTGTGAGGAGAGCAGTAATGCAGCGGAGGAAGGAAAGTGAAAGTGAAAGTGGATGTGTCAGGAATGTGGAGCAGGTGCTGTGTTCAGTTCAGTGTGATGTTAGAGGTGTGTCCTGACCGTATGATCATAGACATATTTCTTCAATCCCTGTGGACAAGTGTCTTTCTTTCTCTTTTTTTCCCGTCCTGTTTCTGAGATGTAGACAGGAACAGAGCCAGTCTTCTCTCGTTCTGTTTCCAGCTCCACAGCTAGTTACTGTCTGTCCTTATGCTGTTTTCTGTTTTTCATTGGCCACTGCCTTTTCCCCACATCTTCATTCTCTCACCTGATTTTACTTCATTTCTTTGGTGTTTGTTTTGTTCACCTCTCCCACATTAGTCATATTTTTGTGTGAAATCTCAGTGGGCCTCTGAGTCTCTCAGTTGTGTCTGACCTTCTTTGTGGAAAATTGTAGCAGTTTTTTTTTTTTTTTTTTGCTCTCAATCGTTACAAATTACACTTGGTACAGCTCTTGCACCAAAGCAGCTGAAGTCCCTCTGCACCACTGCATATTTATTCTGCTCTAAACACTCAAATTAACAGGAACATAAGATGACCTGCACTTAAGGAATGAGAGACAGCCCAGTATTGAACAGTACTAGCATTACAGTGAGAGGCAGAGAGGCCAAACACAGAGATTCTAATCCTTCAGCCTGCGGTGTGATGAGTGTGTGGTGGATATCTGTCCATATGATCTGACCGTCTCATTTAAATCAGATCAACAACAAAGGGCAGGACACTGACCTCATTCCTCAGACACTTGAGGATGATTTACATTTAGATTCACAGCGTTTGAAAAGTGTCTTTTTAGAGTGAAAGTGTCCTGTGTCTATAAACAGAAGCACAGACTCACACAGAGGGTGATATTTATTTATTAATGAAACAATGACACACACAGCGTCTATAACACACTGAATCAGTGTCCATCCTGACCAACAGCACAGTGCAGTGTTGTTTAAAAAGGTGAAAATGTAAAAGATCAATGTAAAAGGTCACACCTTTATTTTGGGCTGTCATTTTTAGATCTTTAATATTTTAATAATTATCATCTCCATATGTGGACATTTTCAGTAGTAAATATATGAACGTTCTTATTATAGATTGTAGGAAAGCAGTTTTTACTCATTTAAATACTGATATTATGTAGATATCTTGTTGACATTATATAGATATTGTTTTGATACGTTATTAACATTTAGTAGCTGGTTAGTTGATATTATGTTGATTATTATTGATATTATTCTGTTGCTTATTATTTACACCATGTAGATGTTTTGTTGATGTTTTAGACGTGTGTTTGGTGTGTTATTGAATGTCTGTTTAAAGATCACAGATCTTCTAGAAAAGACAACCCACCACACTGTAACAATTATAAAAAAGAACTGCAGTAAAGAGACGACAAGAATCATGACACAATAAACAGAAAAGTTGGCAGGTTTGGGAATCTGCAGGTGGTGTGTTGTTTACAATGTCTTTGTCCGAGTTGTTCTTCTTCTCTACTGCAGACTCACTGTTCCTTCTCCCTCCACAATGCTGTAGTAAATGGGGGAGGAGTCTGGTGCTTAGTTGGAGGATTGGAGAAGATGAAGCAGATGGTAAATACGTAAACACACACACACACACACACACACACAGAGAGAGAGACAGAAACATAAACAGGATGGTGGTGGTTCAATGAGTAGGACGTACCTTTGCTTCTCTTGGTGCAGTAGACCACCACTACAACAATGTGGAGAAAGACCACCGTGACCAGGGCAAAGGGGACGAAGGGCAGAGATTCTACAGACGCAGCAACAGAAACAAAAGTAAGGTAAATTACTCAATGTCAAACACCAAAGGTGTGTGTAAAGTGTCCCCAACACAACTGTAGACACCAGTGAAGATAAATGTAGTTCTGACATCATCATTACATTATGGATATTGATCAGAGAGGGGTTACCTTTAACACGGAGTCTGATGAATGTGTATTCATCCCCCTTAGCATCACATTGATAAAGTCCTCCATCCTCTTCAGTCAGGTGTGATATGAGCAGAGAGAGATTTCCTGGAGAGTGAGAGTTAAACAGCTGGACTCTGCCTCTGTACAGACCGCTCCTATTAGATATCACATCCCATTCGATCTGGAGTGTGTTTTGTTTCTTCCAGAAGAATTTCTCAGGTGAATTGTCATCAGTGCAGTAACAGGGCAGCAGTACTGACTCTCCAGTGTACACAGAGATCTCTATTGCTTTCTTAGAGTTTTCCAGTCTGCATCCTGGAGAGTCATAGCAGCGTAATTTAATCCCACTAAGACAATTATACGGGTTTTTTTTTTTTTCTCCAAGTATTATATGCTACATTTTAAATTGTATTGTCATATATTGGAGACACTCTCATTACACTGTGAATTTCGAGCATAGAATGGTTTACCTTTAACATTGAATCTGATGTGAGTGTATCCACTCTTCCCCGCATCACACCTGTACTCTCCTCCATCCTCTTCAGTCAGGTGTGATATGAGCAGAGAGAGATTTTCTGAAGAGTGTGTATTAACTAGTCGCACTCTTTTTGTATACTGACCACTCTAATCTGAAACCTCTTCCCAAGCATCTTCATTCATGTGTTTTTTATTCCAGGTGAATGTCTCAGGTTTAGAGTTGGTGTCAGTGCAGTAACAGGGCAGCAGTACTGACTCTCCAGTGTATGCAGTAATCACTGTTCTCTGCCCGTGGTTTTCCAGTGAGCATCCTGCAGAAACACAGCACTGAATGTTCTTCATCTTTAAACACCTCTGAACATGTGGAAGTTCTTCAAAATGAAGCTTGACGTTCTCACAACAATGTGTCATCACCTGCACAACACTCGCTTCATCACAAACAGAGCGTTACTTTTAAGACGTCTTTATAAAAAGAGATCACTGACCAGTCCAGACTCCAATCTACTGTTCCTCACTTTAACCACACAGTCAGAAACAGAGAGGATTGTACAGGTACATCTCTGTTCAACAAGTAAAAACAATGGAAATGTACCATCAAAGGAACAACAGTGGTCTTGGTCTATTGGAATATCCTACTCTCATGTTTCTAACTGAAGTTACTGAAGACCTGTGCTTAAGGGGACCACCCCAGTGATGTGAGGGGGATCACCCCAGTTACAGTGTGGTATCTGTTACTGAGAGTGTTCTGGAGAGAACGCTGTTCTGACTCTGACTCTGATGGGAGAAAACCACCTCGGCTTGAGTGGAGGTTCCATACAGAACCATGAAGACTCCAGGAAGCTCTCGTGTTACTAATGGTTCATGTCCTGGTCACATGTTTTCATTTTTAATGGACACCTACTCATATTGTTCATTTTTTTTCTCCCTGTATTGTGCCAAAGTAAACTAAAACCAACTACACACTGGGGCACACAGTCAACAGCAGATACAGATCACAGAACAGCCTCAAACAACAGTCAGCTCACAACACACATAACATGACTTTGTAAACTCAGAGACTAGACTTGTGCAATTCTCTGAACTATGTAATCTTCTTGTTCCCACATGAAGTGTTTGGAGGGTGAGCTGATGAACCGTGTGTTACAGTGGAGGCTGTAGATTTGCTGCATTTCCTGACCAATGAGCAGCTTAATGATAAAGAAGACTGACCACACACCTGACCACTGCAAACAGAAGCATTTCACAACACTTTCATTGCACTGATGTTGTTCTACTGCTACAACAATCAGCAACTTCACACAATGACTTCACACACTTTTGACACTTCACAAAGACTTCATTTCTGAAGCAGCGCAGACAAAGACCAAAGGTGTGTGTAGAGTGTCCCCAACACAACTGTAGACACCAGTGAAGATAAATGTAGTTCTGACATCATCATTACATTATGGATATTGATCAGAGAGGGGTTACCTTTAACAACCAAACGTCAAAACTGTTAAAGCGCAGGCTTCGCCAGCTCGTCAGGTCTCTCTCCTCGTCTCTCTCAACCCCCCAATCAATCAGCAACAAGATCCCAGGGAAGGTGGGCAACTAGATTAACATTAACCAGTAAACTAGAATATGAGCTCAAAGTGTGCTCAGTTACATGCCTGAATGAGTACTGCTAGGCAATTAAGGCTTGCAATCAGTTTATCCTCCCAATAACCTCTCTTAAAGTACACTTTAACAGAAACACTCCACTAACCCAGTTTTAAACTTTCTCACAAGCATTTCGACCTATCACTATCTGGCCCCAAACACTGCAATGGAGAACAATGTTATGAACCCTGCGCTCCCCAAGGTTCAGTCCTAGGCCCTATACTATTCATCATATACATGCTGCCACTTGGTCAGATCATCCACAGCCATGGTCTTAAATATCATTGTTATGTAGACGACACTCAAATATACGTGAGCACCAAAAATACCTCCACTCTGCCCCCCTCTGCCATTATTTCCTGTTCAGGATCTGAGACACTTGTTGCACGCCAACTTTTTGAAACTCAACACAGAAAAAACTGAAGTCTTGCTCACTGGCCCCAAGTCCACTCTTTCAAAAATTTCTGATATCACACTTAACTTTGATGGTGTGGCTGTAAAAACCTCTCCAGTTGTTCGAAATTTAGGTGTACTTCTTGACTCCTCCATGTCCTTCAAACCTCATATTAAGGCCATAACCAAAACATCCTTCTTCCATCTACGTAATACTGCTCGCCTTCATCCCCTGCTTTCTGTTAAGGACGCTGAAATTCTGGTCCATGCTTTCATTTCCTCCTGTTTAGACTACTGTAATTTTCTCTTCATTGGCCTTCCTTCTACGACCATACACTCCTTTCAGTGTGTTCAGAACTCTGCTGCTCGGGTCCTCTCTTATTCTAAAAAATCAGCTCATATCACCCCTGTTCTTCATCAGCTCCACTGGTTACCTGTCTCACTCTGTATTCAGTTTAAAGTTCTTCTGCCCACATACAAAGCTCTGCACGGTCTGGCGTCAGCCTACCTTTCTGAACTTTTACACTCAAACTGTCCTACAAGATCACTGAGATCCTCTGAGAGCGATCTTTTGTCAGTACCAAAATTTAAATTGGTTACCACTGGTGGTAGATCATTCAGTGTGATGGCACCCAAGCTCTGGAATTCATTACCACAAAGTCTTTGTCTCTGCTCTTCATTTTCTGCCTTTAAAACCCAGCTAAAGACCTATCTCTTCTCTCAGTACTTCTGCACTCTGCAGGCATAAGTGTATTCCTCTATATTTTTATTTTTATTGTTATAATTATTATTATCTCCCCCCCTCCCCTCTTTGTGTAAAGCGACCTTGGGTATTAGAAAGGCGCTATATAAATCTAACTTATTATTATTATTATTATTATTATTATTATTACTATGCACCCTGGGCACTCAAGTCACTTCATCACCTGCAGCTGTAGCTCTGCACTTCAGGGTATTATGGGTAACATAGTCTTTTGCTTTTGGTTTTTCAAAATAAACACCCTATAGTTTGTGCCTTTCCTGTGTTAGACCTCAGTAAACAATAATAATAATGCTAACAGTTATGTGAGAGTTATGAGTGATGACACAAGATGTGGTGCAACATGAGCTGGGAAGAGGAAGTAGCAAGACACAGCTTCCTGTAAACTACTGCATCATAATGACAGAGCGAGAGCGAGAGAGAGAGAGAGAGAGAGAGAGAGAGAGAGAGAGAGAGAGAGAGAGAGAGAGAGACAGAGAGAGAGAGAGAGAAAGACAGAGAGAGAGAGAGAGAGAGAGAGAGAGAGAGAGAGAGAGAGAGAGAGAGAGAGAGAGAGAGAGCAGTTCCTCTCTGACGTTGTGGAAGAGTCCAGTAAAGCGCTCAGTCTTTAGTTTAGTGCTGATATTGTGGGGAATGTTGTGGAGTTGAGGACACTGGTGTGTGTTGGTGTTCAGTTGTGTAGTTTGTGAGGAGGTGGATCTTCAGGAGTGTTGTTGTTGCTGTGTGTAGTGACGGTGTTGTAGATCTCAGACACAATGCAGCTGTGTTTTTATCTTCTGCTTGTCCTCCATGTGGCTGAAGGTAAGTTCATCTCTTCTCCTATTGTCCACTGTCCACCACAGTCCAGTTAGAGCTTCAGATTCTGCTGAAGAGACACTAGAATCTCTCTCTGTGTGTGTGTGTGTGTGTGTGTGTGTGTGTGTTAGTGTGTTAGTGTGTGTTGTGTGTGTGTGTGTGTGTGTGTGTGTGTGTGTGTGTGTGTGTGTGTGTTGTACTCTATTGGCCACAGCTCTATTTAGTTTCAGGCCTGAGTCATGTTTGTCTTTTAAAATATAACTACTGCTGGTTTCCTGACTGTTGTAAGTTTGTGTAGATCTTTAATAAATGTTTTGTCTGGTTCAGGATTTGAACAATTTGTAGGATGTTTTCTTTTGTATTTTAGGTTTAATAAAAGTGTGTGGGGGGAATTCTGGTCTCTTGTAATGTACCTTTAGGGAACGAAACTGAACTTAAACCCACTGTTGTATGTTTAAAAAGGTCTTTTTTAGAGTGTATTTTTAAAAGAATCCATCATCATGGCCATTATGACATTAGAGGCAGTGATGTCATAGTGTGTTATTTTTATTATCAGGGTGTTTTTCTCCCTTTTACCGATCATTGGAGCATTACAATTATTTTCAAGAGAAAATGTTTTAAGATTAAAATACTACAGTGTTTCTTTAAAGTGAGGAACAGTAGATTGGAGTCTGGACTGGTCAGTGATCTCTTTTTATAAAGACGTCTTTAAAGTAACGCTCTGTTTGTGATGAAGCGAGTGTTGTGCAGGTGATGACACATTGTTGTGAGAAAGTCAAGCTTCATTTTGAAGAACTTCCACATGTTCAGAGGTGTTTAAAGATGAAGAACATTCACTGCTGTGTTTCTGCAGGATGCACACTGGAAAACCACAGGCAGAGAACAGAGATTACTGCATACACTGGAGAGTCAGTACTGCTGCCCTGTTACTGCACTGACACCAGCTCTACACTTGAGACATTCACCTGGAAGAAAGACAGAAATTACAAATGGGAGGAGTTGTCTACTGAGAGTGATCAGTACAGAGACAGAGTCCAGCTGTTTAACTCTCACTCTCCAGGAAATCTCTCTCTGCTCATATCACACCTGACTGAAGAGGATGGAGGAGAGTACAGATGTGAAGCTGAAGGAGGTGGACACAGAGACATCTTTCTCACTGTTGAAGGTAAAACACAGTGTGAATGTGTGGTGATGCAGGTAGAGGACCATCTTCATAAGGTAGTGCTGGTCTTTACCAGTGACCAGTCCTGAGGTCATCAGTGTGTGATGAATTATTGAGTGTGGATCAGTTGTAGAATTAATGTAGTAGTGTAAAATGTTTGGGATTCTGGAAGTTTCCAGTGTAGTTCCAGCACAGTGCTCATCTCTACAACATTCATCATGGACTCTTCTCTCCTCGCAGGGATCCCACCTCCAACACCGAGTTCAACACTTGATCAAATCATTCCCACATCTGCAGCTGAACCTTCCTCCACAGTTTCCTCCCAAAAAGGTAAAAGCTAATTCCAGGCCCAGATTTCACATTTCTGTAATTACCGTTTCACAGTGGGATTGTGGAAGTCTCCAGTGTCGTCTCTGTCCTCATCACTGTCCACCTGTGTCTCCTCTGTTATCTTTAACTGTTTGTTGTCCATATTAGTTCATTTCTTTAGTCCTGTCTTTGTTAAATTTGTCACTTTGACTTTGTTGTTGTGTACAATTCAGACCTCTGTCGTGCTTTGTGTTTCACTGTAGTCTGTTTCCTGGTTTTCTTTTGATAAATTGCTCTGTGTCAACTCAACTAACCACAACATTGAGCTTCAACATGTATGTTGTTCTTTTTTTTGTTATCATTGCGGTGAAAATTAATTGCCATTCTGCTGCACAATAATGAGTGCTGACATGTACAGACACTTCAGCTGATCCAAATGGTATTGTATAAAGTGTCATCACCCTAGAGTGTACAGACTCAGAAGGAGGTATACTTCTGTATCAGGTGTTTGCTGGTGGGCATTGTACTCGCTGTCTGCACAGTTGAAGTCTTATGTCAGTTCTACTTCAGAAATATAGTGTGTGTGTAACTCATTAATCTATTCTTTATTTACAGATGTTCCACCAAAAAATACACCTTCAAAATTCACCACTGATGACCAACACAGAAGATCTCCATCCACATCTACTTCAGCAGCAGGGCCTTTGCAGGAAGGTGGGCATCAATACATTCATTCATTTCAAAACACAGGGTTCTTTAGAGAACACTGCCATCACACACACACACATCTCTCTGTCTGTTCTTCCAGATTCAGATTCATCAGTCAGCTACACTTACATCTGCGCTGCTGTGGGGGTTTCACTGCTGTTGATGGTCCTTGGAGGAGTCTTCTACTGGAAATACAGAGGTACACACACACACACACACAGTGTTGGGAGCTCAGTCCAGTTGCTGTGTGTGAGTCTCTGCTTTAATTCTACAGCTCAGAGTCGAGGACGGACGGAGAGTCAGACAGGAAGTAGAGGAGGTCAGGAGACTCAGGTAAGACCTGCACTACGCCACTGCAGCACAGAGACTGACCTCACTGCTTTTCCCAAACTCCTGAATCCGGGAGCATTCCCTGTGTTTTCCTTTAGTTTTCCACCTCCGCTGTTTCTCTCTCGGCAGTTCTCAGGCTTTTGTTGAGACTCTGTGGTTTCCATCCAGGGTTTAAAGCTGCTTTTCAGATGTGGAGGGAAAAGCTCCATGTGAAGGTTTTATTGTGTTCAGAAAGCGTGTGATTGGCTGAATTTGTGTTTCAACAGGATGATGCTCTAGTGCTCTATGAGACTGTGAAAGATCAGGACACACACCAGGAGGAGCAGGAACAGGTGAGTGTTTCTGGAGGAGTGTGTTTACTCCAACATTACACACACATGTAATAACACACACTGCAGATTTATAGAAATGTGTTTTCTAGTTCTGGTAAAACTCACTGTAAGGGGTCAGTGTCACTCTATTTGTTAAAGGTTAATAAGCCCAGGGCGTAACGTAGTGTTTCTGAATGTGTTGTTGCTGCAGGACGATGTGACGTACTCCACTGTGGTCCACAACAAACCATCAACATCAGCACACACACTGCTGGACACTGGAGATACTACAGAATACGTCTGTATCAAACGCAGTTAACACACACACACACACACGCACACACACACACACACACACTGCTGGACACTGGAGATACTACAGAATACGCCTGTATCAAACACAGTTAATACACACACACACACACACACACAAACACACTCACACACACACACATATGTTTAAATTTCCTGTTGATCTTTTCCTTTTGAACTTTTCTATAATATAATATATCTTTCTGATTCTGACGGACAGTGATTCAGTGTGTTATAGATTCTGTTTGTGTCATGATGGGTGTATAATGTGGTTTAATAAATAATAAGACTCTCGAGTGAATACAGCGTCAAATATCATTAACACACAGTGGTTAAATATTTATTAATTTTTATTAATTTACAATACAGAATTACTTTATTATTTTAGATTATTTACAGTTTAAATCATTCTCTTAGACGCTGTGCACTGATAGTAGCTTGAGTACTTGAGTAGCCCACAGTGGTCATGTGACCTGCTTTAACATGCTGTTACACACACACACACACAAACACACACACACACACACACACAGGCACACACAAACACACTTCCTGTTGGTCCTCTGAAGCAATGTGTGTGCGAAGACTCAGAGAGAAACAGGCCCCATCTCTCTTAACCACAACTGTGGCCTCATCATCAAGACAACAGAGAGGAAGCAGAGGCCGATAGTGCTCTCTCTGACCATCAGCAAACTGACCACAACACACCACAGACACGTCATCATCACCTCTGTACACATACACACACACACACAAACACACACACACACACACACACACACACACACACACACACACAAACACACACACACAGACACACAGACACAGGCACACACAAACACACTTCCTGTTGGACCTCTGAAGCAATGTGTGTGTGTGTGTGTGTGTGTGTGTGTCTGTGTGTGTGTGTTTGTGTGTGTGTGTGTGTATGTGTACAGAGGTGATGATGACGTGTCTGTGGTTTGCTGTGGTCAGTTTGCTGATGGTCAGAGAGAGCACTATCTTGGGCCTCTGCTTCCTCTCTGTTGTCACGGCGACGAGGCCACAGTTGTGGTTAAGAGAGATGGGGCCTGTTTCTCTCTGAGTCTGCGCAGTGGACACTACTCACAGACAGAGGGGCTTATGTAGCCAGGTCACTGCTATATACTACACTACAGAGACTAAAGTTTGGGGACACCTGCTCAGTCAACATAGGGAATGTCCCTCTTTGGTGCAGTATGAGCCTCTACTCTTCTGAGAAAGCTTTACACTTTTCTTTGTTGAGCTTGAGGCCTGCAGACTCAATGCGGTATAGCACTTTGCTCAGTCGAGCATCGTGTTCCTCCATGGTGGCCCCGTAGACTAAGATGTCATCCATGAACACTTCTACGCCCTCCAAGCCCTCCAGGGTCTCCAGCATCTTTCGCTGAAAGATTTCTGGTGCACTTGTTATGCCAAATGGCAACCTTTTAAAACAGTACCTGCCGAAAGGTGTTATAAAAGTTGTCAGTAAACAGCCGGTTGGGTGGAGAGGAATCTGCCAAAATCCGCTGGCAGCATCAAGGGACAAGAACACCTTTGCACCACTTAATTTAGAGGTTATCTCATCAGAGGTAGGCAGAACGTAGCGCTCTCTCTTAACTGACTTGTTTAGCCTTGTGAGGTCAACACAAATTCTTGCCTGGCCTGTGTGTCTTTTTAACCATGGGGGCACACCATTCAGTAGGTTGTGTCACTCTTTCATTTACACCATTTTTTTCCATTCTCAGCAGTTCATCTTTTACCTTTTGCAACATAGGAAAGGGCACCCGACGTGCAGTGTGTACAGCGTAAGGCTCTGCATCCTCTCTTAGCTGTATTTTAACTGGCTCTTTTTTCAGTGTGCCATGTTCCCCATAGGACTGCTGGCATTTGGTTGTGTGTGGTGTAACCTCATCCACTCGCCTCACGAGATTCATTTCTACTGACAAGGAGCAACTGAGTAGATTATTAATGCTGTGTCCACTGACTACATGCATTTTGGACAGATAGTCTTTGCCTTTGTAGCTTACTGTTGCATTAAAACACCCTAGACACAACAGCTGTCCACCTGGGCTGTTTAAAGGGAGGTCTGATGCTTGTAATTGTTTTCCAGGGGTGATTTTGTGGAATGTGTCTTCGTTTATGACATTTACATCTGCTCCGGTGTCAATTTTAAATTCCACTGGTGTAGAATCAACATTAATTACCACAGTCCATGCTTCACTGTTCTCTTTTGCCTTGCACACTGAGCCTAAAAAATATGACATCTGCTCACCTTTGTCAGGCTCTGTGACTTCATTCACAGACCTGCGGTTACGGCACACCCTGGCCCAATGTCCCATTTTGTGACAGTTATGACATACAGCTTTTGAAGCTGGGCACCTTTCGTCCCTCTTGTGCTGTGTTTTGCCATATTTGCTGCATTTCTTTTCATTCCCTCCCCTTTTTCTATTTATTTGTGACTGGGCTTGTTGTTGTTGAGGTCTCCGGTTTGTGTTTTTATGCTTGGTTCGTAATTCCTGCACGGATGCAGCCGGATCCCCTTGCAAATTCACTTGCGCCGCTACCTCCTCCGATTGCCTGATTCGTGAGCTTCAGTGTGAGGTCCGACATTAACTGTAGTTTGCGTGAGAGTTCCTTATCCAATATCCCGACCACGATGCGGTCGCGGATGTGTTCCTCTCTGGAAGCCCCAAAGTCGCAGTGTTCAGACAGCTCATATAAAGCTCGTATAAAGCTTTCTGCTTTCTCTCCCGGCCGCTGGAGTCGCTGGTGAAAGCAGGCTCTCTCATGTATGACGTTCCTCCGCAGGAAAAAATAGTCATCAAACTTCGCTAATACTACTTCAAAATCATTGCGGTCTTCGCCCTCCACAAACGAGAACGATCTAAATATGTTTTTGGCTTCATTTCCCATGGCGTAAATGAGGCAGCTCACCTGCACCTCGCCGTCATCTTTGTTAAGCTTAGTAGCAGTGCGGTAGCGCTGAAAACACTGTTTCCAGTCCGGCCATTCCGTCGGCCTGTCGAAAGGAAAGTTCATGGGAGGATTAAACTTTGCCATGGCCCAGAGTCTGCTTATTCTTCCCTGTAGAATGGCAACTGTTCGGTCCGGGTCACTTCTGACACCATGTAGAATGAACGGGCAATGGTTTACTTGATAATGTAACTTTATTCGGCTTAACAACTCACAACAGGATAGCGAGGCAGCTCGTAAAACACAGCAACTGCAAGTTCACCCTTTTCGTGCATGCCGTAAAACGATACAGTGTCGTGAAGTGTGGTACACAACAGCAGTTCGCAGTACACTTACTCAACTAATATATGACAAAAGTGTTTCATGAAATGGACTTAAACCCAGCTGTTCACATCACACACATCTGCAGGTGTATCTCAGTAGAGTGGCCCACACTGACCAGTCCACTGTGTCTGTACCGAGGTCAGTGTGAGGGTGTTTGGTGTGAATCGTTGCAGCAGAAAAAGAGGAAATGGTGAGTGTTCTCACGTCTTTGACAGTTCCTTATCAGAGAGTGTGAACTGCATTCTCACGCAGCTGCTGATGAACACTTTAAGAGTGTGTAGACGACTGATAAGGCTCAGTCTCCTCCAGCTGCTCGGTGCTGGTGGACATTAGACTGTGTGTGTGTGTGTGTGTGTGTGTTTGTAAACAGTGTATGTGTCAAGAGAGTGTGGAGTGGTCACTGTGCTGGAACTCAGTGCTGTTTTACTAGGGACAATGTTGCTGATGTTTTATCTTCTCTTCACTGGACCTCAGGGCTCTGAAGGTGAGTGACACAGTTCTTTAGTTGGTAGCACTTTATAATAACGGTACATTATTTAACAAGACTTATTAAGTAATAAGCATTAGTAAACGCAGCTCTGGGTGTGTGTTCACAGCCCCTAGTTCACTAGCCTGTGTGTGTGTGTTCATTGTCACAGATTGGCTAAATATGGAAGACATTTTCTTTGTAAAATATTGCAGTTTAAAAACATACACACTACATAAATGTTGAAGAGGAAATGATCTGGACACAAACTCAACACATGAATCTTTATTTCCTCAGTAACGTTCCAGGAAGAGTATCTGCATCACACAATTTATCTCTGTGTCACAGCTGTAGTGGAAATAGTAATGCACATGTTAGTGTGGCATAAGCACTACATAGTGGAGTCAATGATAATTAATTATTATTTTATTAATAATTAATTATATAATTCATTTTGGTAAACACCATGTTTGGGAGCCATTAAATAATATGTAGTGTCTTTACCTGTCCAAATTAAGCTTAGACAAGTAAGCCATCTTCACATATTATACAGTAGAATTAACTAGAATTAATTATTATTAATGAATTATGCTCATTGACCCGCTGTAGGTTCTTGACTCTGAAATTGAATCTGAACTAGAAGTAATAATTCTATACAAGAAAAGCACGCACACACACATAACCTAGGATTGGTTTTATCACACAACTGGTTTATTAATTAATTAATATCAAATAGTGAATATTGATTATACATTCACATAATGAAATGGATTACAGTGATACACGAGGGAACAGGGATATTAATATGAGGGCATTTCTCTATAATAATTACCCTAAATTCTAAAAAAAAGACTATAATTTATCCCAACAAATATTCAGCACTGACCCTGAGCAATGAAAAAAATAGACCATGTGACCTTACGTATCCATAGAGATGGACATGGAGCATTTTGCTTTCCAGCACGACTTTTTTTTCTTGAGAATTGCAGACGTGGGCCTTGTAGGTTGCAGCCGCAGGTGTTTTCTCCCGAGATTTTCAGATACAAAGTTCTCTGTGGGGATTCTCCAAACAGGTCTAAGGTATCCTTCATGCTCTGAGTGTGGTGTCAAATTCTTACTGGAATAACTATAGCCCTGTTCATTATAGTTCTCTATTAGGGACAAAATTAATATAATATTCTGTCTATTTGGACCACGTTTGAGGAGCCCAAGACTGTTTAAGAAAGCCATGAGAGTCTGACGCCTGCAGAGGCGCCTGCAGAATCATTGAAAAAGGCTAAAAGAGAAAATGCCCCAAGTGTCTGAAGCCTTGAAGTGAAGAGTCGAGAAGCAGAAAGGGCAGAGAGGGGCAGTATTTGGCGCCACTGGTTTTAACCAGAGTTTAGAAGACCCGCCTTTAATACCGATTGGATAAGATTGGAGCCTCTCTTGCTCCTGATTGGCTGCTTCCTGTACCTTGGTAGTGATATCACATACAATTTATGACCCTTGGCAAGACTTGAAGACAATTCCTGACCATCCCAGAATTCTGAATCATACTTTTGTAATATAAAAGATTAGATGTTAACACAAAGTAATATAATTAAGACAACCATGTTTTACATAACTATTAACCATCTACACACATAGTATGTGGTTATCTTGGTTCTACACAAATTCATATAAAACAAAAATGACTTTAAACACATGTAAATTAACCCCACCCATATTGATTGTGCAAATGGAATTAATTTCAAACAGTTGTGCACATACGTGACTTCAAATTGTTTTAAACCAATGGGAATTAAGGTTTAATTCTGTAGTTTGAAAAGTTCTTCATTAAGCAGTTCATACAGAGCATAAACTGATCCTCAGGAGTGTCTCTCTAACATATTCTTTTCTTGACCCTGTGGGTCCTTAAGTCATAAAAAAGGGTCCTTGGAGATGGATTTACGAGCCTGCTCTGGAGGTTTATCTCACCTTCCATCTGCTTGTGCAAGGAGGGGATATCTCTGAGACGAGCTAAAGTTTGCGTATTTAAAATCACATCTCAGAAAGACAAATGTTTTATTAGGAATTAATACACATTCATCATATCATACTACAGATCCCCCCTTTCAGATCATGCTTTCTTTCTAGAAGCATTGAGCTGATAATGCAGATGAATGTGAACAGCAAGGTCAGTGGAATCATTCATTCATACACTCAGGGTTGATACCTTTCTGGGATCATTTAATATGGGAATAAACCTTTATTTGACTTGAACAACATGCTGGTATGACTGTTCATCTTACTTTAAAAGTGTCTGTTAACTAGGAAATGTTATTGTTATCAAAGGACATTTTCAGGGGTAGTTACCCATGCAAAAACTTAAAAATAATATTTGCCTTAGTGAGCTGGATAAGCAGGGTGTTCCTCTATGGTTAAACTAACTGCTAAAAACTCTGATTTAACATGACTACTGTGTACTGTGTACTGTGTGCCGACTGCGTCATCCCCCTTTTGAATAGTTCATCATGGCTTAATGAATTAGCTGTGCATAGCGACGCACAGCAATACACAAGTTAGAATGGAATACAATGCTTGAAGTAGACATTAGAATTTTTATTTCTAGATTCATATACCATACTGCAGCACTGAGAATGATCCACCACCACATCACACCTGCTCTGTGGGGGTCAAGAGCATCAAACAATAGGGTGAAATTGGGATAAGTATGTATGCAAAGCAACAGGTGGACCGTGATCTGTAATTGTAGAAGTATAAAGAGCTTCTGTGTGGTCAGTGGAGCTGAGAGAATGGACAGTGAGTGTAGACACAAAGTCAGTGGTGATGACACATTGTTGTGAGAACGTCAAGCTTCATTTTGAAGAACTTCCACATGTTTAAAGGTGCTTAAAGGTGAAGAACATTCACTGCTGTGTTTCTGCAGGGTGTACACTGGAAAACCAAGGGGAGACAAAAGAGATTACTGCATACACTGGAGAGTCAGTACTGCTGCCCTGTTACTGCACTGACACCAGCTCTAAACCTGAGACATTCACCTGGAAGGGAGGCAAATCTTGGAAAGTCGTGACTAATGAGAGCAGTCAGTACAGAGGCAGAGTTCAGCTGATTAACTCTCACTCTCCAGGAAATCTCTCTCTGCTCATTTTATACCTGACTGAAGAGGATGGAGGAGTGTACAGATGTAATTATAAAGGAGCTAAATACACAAACATTACTCTCACTGTTAAAGGTAAAACCTGTCTTTGATAAATCTCCATGATGTAATGATGATGTCAGACTTGAGCAGTTGTGTAGTTGATTGTAGTAGTGTAGTATTCACCATATTCCACCATATTCCATTAGTCCTTTGCAGGGTGACACCCACTCACACACATTCGCTCACACTCAAGGGTGAATTCATATGGAGTGGCTTTCCATAGTGGACTATCAGTGAATAGGGCACAGCTCTGTGGGGCTAATTGGAGCTAGCGGGGGTTCGTTAGACTCATTTTACTGGGGAATGTACCACAGAAAATGTTGCTGTGCCCCACAATAGTCACAAAGTAAACAATCAATTTTATTCTGGATTGCTGAGCAGAACTACAGGACGGGCCACACACATCCACTATAGGTACTACATTTCCCATAATGCCACAGACGAGGTAAATATAGCTCATATCGTCACAGTCCAGTTCAAATTATGCAACTCCATTCTTGATGATTTTTACTTTACTACATCATTTGAAGACGGCAGCTGTCCTTCACACTGTGTGAATATTTGATGAATGAACCAATAGAAACGCTCCAAAATCACATGGACTACAATAACTTTACACTGACTTTCATTAAAAGTTAAGAAAGCTTCTTCCTTCTTCTGTAAAGTTACTGTTTTGGGAGATACGTGTTTTTCATTGGACAGTGATGGTAGGTTTTGCTTATAGTCACTTAACACTATAACCTTCCAAATATACATAATACACTACCAAAACAGACATTCTGGCATTCCCTGCCCCAGAAAATAATAGTAAGGACATGTAACATTCCTCAACATAGTGCCTTTTACTTGTTTATTAATTGTTCAATTCTAGAAAATGTGATATTACATTAGGAACTGCAGGAGTCACAGTCTCCTCCCTCTCCATCTTTGTTTTGTCTTCGTCCGAATCAAAGACAGTTCCACCTCCACCTGCAGCATACTGTCTACATCGTGGGACCTGCTGCATCCCTGGAATAAGTGGAATCACCAGTTTCAGAAGCTCA
The DNA here is from genome assembly GCF_029633855.1 of Hoplias malabaricus. Classification (NCBI taxonomy): domain Eukaryota; kingdom Metazoa; phylum Chordata; class Actinopteri; order Characiformes; family Erythrinidae; genus Hoplias; species Hoplias malabaricus. The sequence continues at coordinate 41,208,270 of NC_089806.1, read as the reverse complement.
CCCACCCCCTTCATAACCCATTCATATCCCCAGCATCTACCTAATGTTTTGTCCATTTGGGACTGCGATAAATCCATGTTTTATCACCAGTCATGATTTTCCACAGAAAACATTTCACAACACAATCTTCCCATTTTCCTTCCTTCTGAGTCTTTCCCATTGTCTGTAAATGATTGGATAAAAGATTGTTGTTCAGCCAGTCATTTTGTGTTTAACATGAAACTTCCTCAGGAACAGAAATGTACCTGTACAATACAATACCTCTCTGTTTCTGACAGTGTGGTTAAAGTGAGGAACAGTAGATTGGAGTCTGGACTGGTCAGTGATCTTTTTATAAAGACGTCTTTAAAGTAACGCTCTGTTTGTGATGAAGCGAGTGTTGTGCAGGTGATGACACATTGTTGTGAGAACGTCAAGCTTCATTTTGAAGAACTTCTTCTTTGAAGAATGTTCAGAGGTCTTTAAAGATGAAGAACATTCACTGCTGTGTTTCTTCAGGATGCACACTGGAGAGCCAAGGTCAGAAAAAAAAGATTACTGCATACACTGGAGGGTCAGTCCTGCTGTCCTGTAACTGCACTGACACCAGCTCTACTCCTGAGATATTCAAGTGGAAAAAAGAAAACAAAACTGGAACACAGAAGAGAGAGGTGTCTAATGACACCACTCAGTTCAAAGGCAGAGTCCAGCTGTTTAACTCTCACTCTCATGGAAATCTCTCTCTGCTCATATCACACCTGACTGAAAACGATGGAGGAGAGTACAGATGTAATGCTAGCGGACGTGGATTTGGAAAGATCAGACTCAGTGTTGAAGGTAACCCCTCTCTGATCAATATCCATAATGTAATGATGATGTCAGAACTACATTTATCTTCACTGGTGTCTACAGTTTTGTTGGGGACACTGAGTTAAGCTGAGTTCAGTGCTCAGTTCATACAGAGAACAGTCTTCAAACTTTAATTTAAAAATGAAAACAGATAGACATCCAGAGCAGCACTGGATTCACAGTGTAATCTGTAGCTGGTGTCTCTGGAGGTTGTTGTCTAAAATGCAGAGAAACAGCTCATATCTCAGCGTGTGGTGGAGGGTCAGCACTGCTCTCCTTCTGTTGCACTCTAGCTCATAGTTAACTTCACCTGGAAGAAACACAAACCCAATTTAACAGTTGCCCAATAAAAATGAAGTGTGCAGGAGATCAGCTTAGTACTTACTCTTCAAGGAATATCTCTGTTCATATCAAGTGTGAAAAGATACAGGTGAAATTTTATAAAGTAGTACTGGTCTTTACCAGTGACCAGAGGTCATCAGTGTGTGATGAATTGTTGAGTGTGTGTGTGTTACAGTGTATAAAGCTGTCTAAGAGTTGCATTGTTACACAATCTCAGAGTTATTGGATGGGTCATAACCCCAGAGTGTACTGTCCCATTGCTCCACAGCCCAGTGCTGAGGGTCTTCATTCTTCTCTAACTGATGTGTAGCAGTGGGTTTGTGGAACCTACGTTTCATGTTTGACTCCAGAGCACCTTCAGTTTCACAGTGTATGTGTAACTCATTAAACTGTTCTCTTCTTGTAAACACCACACCACAACCTACATCTTCTGAATCCACCACTGGGGACCACAGCAGAGGAGGTTCAGTCCCATCATCATCAGTGTCTTAGAAACACAATTAGAATCCATTCATTTCATTAATTTACAATCACAGAGGTTTTTAACCAGAGACCCCCACCATCACACACTCTCTGTTCTTTCAGGTTCAGATTCATCAGTCAACTACATCTACATCTGCGCTGCTGTGGGGGCTTCACTGCTGTTGATGGTCCTCGAAGGAGTCTTCTACTGGAGATACAGAGGTACACACACACACACACACACACACACACACAGTGTTGGGAGCTCAGTCCAGTTGCTGTGTGTGAGTCTCTGCTTTAATTCTACAGCTCAGAGACGAGGACGGACGGAGAGTCAGACAGGAAGTAGAGGAGGTCAGGAGACTCAGGTAAGACCTGCACTACGCCACTGCAGCACAGAGGCTGACCTCACTGCTTTTTCCAAACTCCTGAATCCGGGAGCATTCCCTGTGTTTTCCTTTAGTTTTCCACCTCTGCTGTTTCTCTCTCGGCAGTTCTCAGGCTTTTGTTGAGACTCTGTGGTTTCCATCCAGGGTTTAAAGCTGCTTTTCAGATGTGGAGGGAAAAGCTCCATGTGAAGGTTTTATTGTGTTCAGAAAGCGTGTGATTGGCTGAATTTGTGTTTCAACAGGATGACGCTCTCGTGCTGTACGCTACTGTAAACAAACAGGACACACACCAGGAGGAGCAGGAACAGGTGAGTGTTTCTGGAGGAGTGTGTTTACTCCAACATTACACACACATGTAATAACACACACTGCAGATTTATAGAAATGTGTTTTCTAGTTCTGGTAAAACTCACTGTAAGGGGTCAGTGTCACTCTATTTGTTAAAGGTTAATAAGCCCAGGGCGTAACGTAGTGTTTCTGAATGTGTTGTTGCTGCAGGACGATGTGACGTACTCCACTGTGGTCCACAACAAACCATCAACATCAGCACACACACTGCTGGACACTGGAGATACTACAGAATACGCCTGTATCAAACACAGTTAATACACACACACACACACACACACACACACGTATGTTGTACATTGATAATAATGTATTGTTATTGTGTGTAGTGTCAGTTGTTGTGCTCAGTCTACAGTAACTTTTCTAATCACTGTGTTGTTTTCTCTCGTCTCTCTACTGCACTTTCTTTATTATAACTTTAAAAATGTTTAATATTTTAATATTTCTCTCAGATGTTTAGAGTGTGTTAATGTTTCCTGTCGGTCTTTTACACATTTATCTTTTAAAGCACATTGTGTTATTGTTTATTTAACAGCGGTCATTAGTGTGTGACGACAGTGATTCAGTGTGTTATAGACGCTGTGTGTGTCGTGTTGTGTGTTTATTGTGGTTTCATTAAAAAATAAGAGTCTCAAGTGACTTTAACCTTTTCTGAAAATGGAGAAAATCATCATCATGGCCTTGAGCAGCCATCAGTGGACGTGACCCGCTTTAACACTCTCTCTCTCTCTCTCTCACACACACACACACACTTACTTCCTGTTGAGCCTCTGCAGCAGCGTGTTTCCTCATTGACTTCCTCTTATTGGACTCTCTTCAGCGCACTGGTGGGGGACGGGGGGTAAACACAGATCAGCCATAACATTAAAACCACCTCCTTGTTTCTACACTCACTGTCCACTTTATCAGCTCCACTGACCACACAGGAGCACTTTGTAGTTCTACAATCACAGACTGTAGTCCAGCTGTGGCTCTGCATACTTTGCCAGCCCCCTTTCCCCCTGTCACAGAGGTGGTGATGAGGTGATGACTCAGTGCTCTGTGGTGTGTTGTGGTCAGTTTGCCGTGAGAGAGGTCAGGTACCGACTCAGGCCCAAGGTATTAGATCTCCATCACTCCAGAGAACACAGTTCCACTGCTCCACAGCTCAGTGCTGGAGGGGGTTACACCCTTCTAGACAACACTTGGCATTGAGCATGGTGACTCTAGACTCATGTACAGCAGCTTTATGGCCTCCCATTTAATCCTATACTTTTCTATGGAGATCTGTGCACGAGTGAATGTCTGTGTCCACAGTGGGGGTCTATGATTCAGATGGAGGCTGTGTTATGTTGTGTACACTGTTGCTAGGTTGCAGCACACAGACATGTTTCCTTTCAGGTCCTGTGCTTCCCTTCTGTGGTAGAGTCTTAACCACAGTGGTGGGGGGTGGAGCTTGGTTGGTTGCAGCTTGTTGTTCATTATCAGAGCGGACGGCCACTGTTTTATCTGCCTTTGTCTGATGAAGGCCTCACAAATGTTATTTCCACTGAGCTCCACTATAACACACCACTGTGGACACAGACAATGAAACTGGACGCTCTGGACCAGCTGCACAGCTTAAGGTCCCTGTGCTCAATGCCAAGTGTGGGCTAGAGGGGTATAAAGACCCCCAACAATGGGCTGTGGAGCAGTGGGACTGTGTTTTCTGGAGTGATGCAGCTCCATCCAATCCCTTCAACATGAGTTAGACTGGAACTAATCATCCACCATCAGCACCTGACCTCACTAATGCACTTGTAGCTTTCATCAACCCCTCACAGCAATGTTCTGAAGCCACCCCAGAGTAGAGACTGTTACTGTAGCAGAGGGGGAACAGGATCATAATCAACACCCTTGATTTGTTGGATGAGCAGGTGTCTGTAAACATTTGGTCAGAGAGTCACATGCAGAAGTTTGGGCACCTCCCCCTCCTCACTTCTGCATTGCTGGTCTCATTTCAGCATGGCTGGTCACTGAAACTGTGTGTGTGTTATTTCTGTCTGCCTGCTGACGGTCAGAGAGGACTCTCTTCTCTCTCAATGCTGACGTCTGCTTTTCACACTTCTTCTAAAGCTGAGACCACATGGGGATTATGGGTAATGTGGTCTTTTACTCAGTGTCTGTGCTCTATTTCTCTCTCACACACAGACTGTGGGGACTATAACCCATACGTATCTAATACACAATGAAGTGACATTCCTGAGCCCTGTACATGCTCTGTCCAAGGTCCTGAAGCTCCATTCTCCAGCTCAGTTTCAGAACCATGGACAGTGGAAATCTGGTCTAAAGCTGAACAACCCACAAGAACATTAGTGAGGTCAGGGACTGATGTTAAATGATTATTTCTGGATCACAAACACCACTCCAGCTCCTCCCAAATAGACTGGAGCTCCATCAGTCTACCGTCCTCAGTTCCACTGCTCAACAGCCCAGTGCTGAGGGTTTTATACTGCTCTAACTAATTCCTGGAGTGCTCTATATTCTGTGTTCTGTGTTGAAGAGAACTGACAAAACCACAGACTCCTGCACCCAGAGGACCACACAGAGCCTTCTGCACCGTGACAACACTCACCACTTCCTCACTGGTGCTCCACCATTTCACAGCTCAGAGAATCCCACACTGATGAAGCTGAGAAGGTCTTAATGGTCCTCAGACCACAGCTGCTCCTGGTTTTTAATACAATATCAACAAATATAACATTCATATGGGTTCTGTCCAGATGTTTGACAGATGATGAGAGTGATGTAATGCTGAAATGTCAGGAGAGACCTGTGGTCTGGGAATTCTATTTCCCAGAAGGCACTGCATTAATATACTCTGCTAATAATATAACTAGTAAAAGGACTGAAGACCTGTACACATCCAAATTTTATGTGATAGTTCTTTCAGTTGGAAAATCAACAAAGCCTTCAGACCAGTTCCATTTCACAGAGATCAGTGCAATGTGAAACATTCAGAATTATTACAAATTACTCTTAGTTTTCAGATTATTCAAATCCATCTCGTGTTTTACCTCCAACAGTGAGTATGATATCTCTGTGTTCACCACCTCCAACGTCACACCTGTAGACTCCTCCATCCTCTCCAGTCAGGTGTAATATATCTAGAGTAATATAACCTGGAGCGTGCTCATTTGAAGCCTCACAAATTTGCTGCTTCTCTGACTCTGACTCCATATCACACTCCATGAGTCATTGTCGGTATTGAGTTTCTGTCCCAGGTGAATGCCCCAGAATCAGCCTGTATGTAATTGCAGTGACAGGGCAGCATTAAAAGATCTAGAAGTGTCTGTGTGCATGAGATACAGAGCAGATATGACCTGAGACCCTCGTTGGTCCACCTTGTAGATGTAAAGTCAGAGACATTAGCTCATCTGTCACTGCACAGTGTGTGTCGGTCGTCCTCTAGTCCTTCATCAGTGACACAGGACGCTGTTGGCTGGATGTTTTAAGTCTGTGGACTGTTCTCAGTCCAGCAGTGAGACTGGGGGGTTTAAAAACTACAGCAGCTATTGCTGTCTCTGATCCACTCACACCAGCACAACACACACTAACACACCACCACCACCACCACCACGTCAGTGTCACTGCAGCACTGAGAATGATCCACCACCACATCACACCTGCTCTGTGAGGGTCCTGACCATTGAAGAGAACAGGATGAGATGGGGAAATGAAAGTTTGCTGAGGAACAGATGAACTACAGTCTGTACCTGGAGAGTGGTTTATCCCCCACCCCATACACACACACACACACACACACACACACACACACACACACAGTCTAATGTCCACCAGCACTGAGCAGCTGGAGGAGACTGAGCCTTATCAGTCATCTACACACCCCCAAATGTTCATCAGTATCTGCGTGAGAACTCAAACTATACTCTCTGATAAGGAACTGTCAGAGTCATGAGAACACTAACCACTTCCTGTTTTGTGGGGCCTCATTACTTGACAAACTCACTTTATATTTCTGACTGCAGAGGAGAGAGTAGATGTGAAAAATAAAAGTTAGAAATGCTACTTTAAACTCTGTTAAATATTGATCAGTAGAGGGAACAGTAGGTGTGTGGTCTCTTTAGAGCACAATGACCGTGGCAGACTTTCCACTCTCATGGTGGGGTACAGACAGTAAGTGATTCGAATGTTGTCTAAAGCAATAGCTTGTTTGTAAAGTGAGGACCACACCTGATGTAAACAGGGCAATGAAGGGGAACTCAGAAGGTCTTGGACTGGAGTTCTGGGCTGCTTCTTCTAGTGGAGAGTGAAGCCAGAGCCCACTTTGCCTGACAGATTCACTGGTGAAAGAGGAGGGGGAGGGGTGGTGGTGGGGTGTGAATTTCATCACGAGAAGGTGAGGAGAGAGGAGTGTGTTTTTATAGGGTGCATAATGGTGAAGAGGAGGAGTCTGGGCCTGGTCCTTCTCCCAAGTTTTTTTCATAACTCCATAAATGGGGGGATTGATTTGGGATAGGAGAGGTCTTGTAGTCATAGGTAAGGATTCACCTTAAAGGCTGGACATTGCATTGTAGTCAACTTTAAGACAGAAGCGACATTAAGATGATTTTAGTGACGACTTGAGGGGTCGAGTTAGATCCAGTTTCAGGTTTGAATCCCAGCAGAGCCACATCAGTCAGTGGGTCGGTATGTCAGCCCTCCTACTCACATCAAGCATGGGTGTCTGTTAGTTCATGTGATGAATCTGGGCAATTTTGTTCTCCCCTGATGATCTACAGTTCAGTGTGTTACTTGAAAGACAATTGGAAAAAAGTCTCTTGGAGGTCTCTTTACCACTGGAGGAAGCAGATGTTTACTTACAACCAGTAAATTAAAGCCAACATGATTCAATTTTCTTACAATTCAGACAAACCTCTGTTGTCTTTTACAATGTCCCTTTACAATAAATGCATATCCTGCTTTAACATGCATTTGCCCCTCCCCACCATTTCTCACAGACACAAACACACACACCCTGTTGGGCCTCTGCAGCAGTGTACAGATGTGATGATGATGTGGTCTGTGGTGTGTTGTAGTCAGTTTGTAGATGGTTAGAGAGATCTTGGTCCCTCTGCTTCCTCTCTGTTGTCATAGTGACAAGGCCACATTGTGGTTAGAGATGGGGCCTGATTCTCTCTGAGGGTTTTTTAACACTCGTGTCTCTGTGTAAAACCAAGGCTGAATCTGTCAGAGTGGTCACTAATGTAACAGTAGCCCCTCGGTAAAGGGTTCAAACTCAAGACTGTTGGCTATTAGACAGGAGTCCTACAGGGGGAGCTGCTGTGAACTAGGGAAAATAGACCCAGGAGCAGAGTAGTCTGGTCTACAAGAGGTTAACTGAACACAAAATAATCAATAAACTGGAACATATGATATTTTGAATTTACTCATGAATCTATAATTGTTTTTTACATTAAAGTGTTTCATGAAATGGACTTAAACCCAGCTGTTCACATCACACACATCTGCAGGTGTATCTCAGTAGAGTGGCCCACACTGACCAGTCCACTGTGTCTGTACCGAGGTCAGTGTGAGGGTGTTTGGTGTGAATCGCTGCAGCAGAAAAAGAGGAAATGGTGAGTGTTCTAAGGTTTTTGACAGTTCCTTATCAGAGAGTGTGAACTGCATTCTCACGCAGCTGCTGATGAACACTTTAAGAGTGTGTAGACGACTGATAAGGCTCAGTCTCCTCCAGCTGCTCGGTGTTGGTGGACATTAGACTGTGTGTGTGTGTGTAAACAGTGTGTGTGTAGAGTGAGTGTGGAGTGGTCACTGTGCTGGAACTCAGTGCTGTTTTACTAGGGACAATGTTGCTGATGTTTTATCTTCTCTTCACTGGACCTCAGGGCTCTGAAGGTGAGTGACACAGTTCTTTAGTTGGTAGCACTTTATAAGAACGGTACATTAATTAACAAACTTATGAAGTAATAAGCATTACTAAATGTGCACTAGTGTGTGTGTGTGTGTGTCTCTCTCTCTGTGTGTGTGTGTGTGTGTGTGTGTGTGTTTTCACTGGTTGAATGCAGAAGACACATTTTGTTGTAAAAAATTGCATTTTAAAAATATACACACTACATAAATGTTGAGGAGGAAATGATCTGGACACAAACTCAACACATGAGTCTTTACTTCCTCAGTAACGTTCCAGGAAGAGTATCTGCATCACACACTTCATCTCTGTGTCACAGCAAAGTGTAGAACACACACAGTAGTGCACCACCGTGTCAGTGTCAGACTTCTGTGAGTCTCCTGTGACACAAAACCAAACCCTAAACCTAACCCTCCATCACACGAGAGGCTTTAGTAGCACTGTGTACATGCTGTGAACTTTAATCAGTGCCAGTAGAGATCATATACATTTGAGAGTTTTATTTTGATAAAACGTACAACACAGTAACATTTATTAGAGTAAATGTGTAAATATCAGGACTGTATCATCAGTTATTAATGATTTATGTCATCACAGTGTTACATCTTCTTGTACAGTTCAGATTCAGGTTCATTTCTAGATGATTGGCAGCTGTAATATGTGTGAATTAAATGAAACAATGTGATATTTATATTAAAAACAATAATATCATAATCTGTGGTCTATAAACACACTAAGATTAAGAATTGCGTTGTAGCGCCTCTCCCAAAGCCAGGATAAATATGGAGGGTTACGTCAGGAAGGGCATCCAGTGTAAAAACTGTTATAGATCGATGATACGGATCACGGTTGATCCACTGTGATGACCCCTGACTGGAGACAGCAGCCAAAAAAAAAAGAAGGAGTAGAAGAAGAAACACACTAAGATTAAAATCATACATGGCAGCACTGCTGTGTCTGTTCCACTCAGCGCAGTGCGACACACACTTACACACCACCACAACGTCAGTGTCACTGCAGCACTGAGAATGATCAAACAACAGGGTGAAATGGGGATAAGAAAGTATGCAGAGCAACATGTGGATTACAGTCTGTAATTGTAGAAGTATAAAGAGCTCCTCTGTGGTCAGTGGAGCTGAGAGAATGGACAGTGAGTGTAGACACGAGGTCAGTGGTGATGACACATTGTTGTGAGAACGTCAAGCTTCATTTTGAAGAACTTCCACATGTTCAGAAGTGTTTAAAGACGAATAACATTCACTGCTGTGTTTCTGCAGGATGCACACTGGAAAACCACGAGGAGATAAAAGAGATTACTGCATACACTGGAGAGTCAGTACTGCTGCCCTGTAACTGCACTGACACCAACTCTACACCTGAGACATTCACCTGGAAGAAAGACTTAATTAACGGAAAGGAATGGCGTAAGGTGTCTAATGAGAGCGGTCCGTACAGAGGCAGAGTCCAGCTGTTTAACTCTCACTCTCCAGGAAATCTCTCTCTGCTCATATCACACCTGACTGAAGAGGATAGAGGAGTGTACAGATGTAATTATAAAGGAGCTAAACACACAGACATCACTCTCACTGTTAAAGGTAAAACCTCTCTTTGATAAATCTCCATGATGTAATGATGATATCAGACTTGAGCAGTTGTGTAGTTGATTGTAGTATTCACCATATTTCACCATGCCGCCTCCCCCCCAAACCTCATTTGCCACCCATTTAAGGTAGTAATACATGTTTAGACATGACGATTTAGAATAAGAAGCAAACTCCACCTATCCACACTGCCTCTATTTGTACGGAGCGGAGTGGGCTCTAACACACTTCAACAGTGAATGAGTACCAGAGCACCCTCAATCACCACACGCTATGGAAGTGTAGCTCTGAAAGCAGAACTGAGGAAACACCTTACCTTATAGTTTCCATTATAACTTTCAGTAAAATATTATATTTAGAATTATAAAGATGTTGGGGCAAATTTTAGGGGCAGAATTCTTCACAGTCTTTAAACAAAGTCATGGAATGCATCCATTCATTCATTCATTCATTCATTTATTGCCTGTAAACACTTATCCAGTTGAGGGTCGCGGTGGGTCCAGAGCCTACCCGGAATCACTGTTGGGAACGTCTATAAAGACATCTTCTAACGCTCTGTTTGTGATGAAGTGAGTGTTGTGCAGGTGATGACACATTGTTGTGAGAACGTCAAGCTTCATTTTGAAGAACTTCCACATGTTCAGAGGTGTTTAAAGATGAAGAACATTCACTGCTGTGTTTCTGCAGGATGCACACTGGAAAATCATGGTCAGAAAAAAAAGATTACTGCATACACTGGAGAGTCAGTCCTGCTGTCCTGTAACTGCACTGACACCAGCTCTACACCTGAGATATTCAAGTGGAAAAAAGAAAACAAAACTGGAACACAAAAGAGAGTGGTGTCTAATGAGAGCGGTCAGTTCAAAGGCAGAGTTCAGCTGTTTAACTCGCACTCTCATGGAAATCTCTCTCTGCTCATATCACACCTGACTGAAGACGATGGAGGAGAGTACAGATGTAATGCTAGCGGACGTGGTTTTGGAAAGTTCAGACTCAGTGTTGAAGGTAAACCCTCTCTGATCAATATCCATAATGTAATGATGGTGTCAGAACTACATTTATCTTCACTGGTGTCTACAGTTGTGCAGGGGACACTGAGTTAAGCTGAGTTCAGTGCTCAGTTCATGCAGAGAATAGTCTTCAAAGTTTAATTTAAAAATCAAAACACAGACATCCAGAGCAGCACTGGATTCACAGTGTAATCTGTAGCTGGTGTCTCTGGAGGTTGTTGTCTAAAGTGCAGAGAAACAGCTCGTATCTCAGCGTGTGGTGGAGGGTCAGCACTGCTCTAATTCTGTTGCGCTCAACTATGAGCTAAATTTCACCTGGAAGAAACACAAGCCCAATTTAACAGTTGCCCAATAAAAATGAAGTGCGCAGGAGGTCAGCTGCTTAATACTCACTCTTCAAGGAATATCTCTGTTCATATCAAGTGTGAAAAAGATACAGATGAAATTTTATAAAGTAGTGCTGGTCTTTACCAGTGACCAGAGGTCATCAGTGTGTGATGAATTGTTGAGTGTGTGTGTGTTACAGTGTATAAAGCTGTCTAAGAGGTGAATTGTTACACAATCTCAGAGTTATTAGATGGGTCATATCCCCAGAGTGTACCGTCCCATTGCTCCACAGCCCAGTGCTGAGGGTCTTCATTCTTCTCTAACTGATGTGTAGCAGTGGGTTTGTGGAACGTACGTTTCATGTTTGACTCCAGAGCACCTTCAGTCTCACAGTGTATGTGTAACTCATTAAACTGTTCTCTTCTTGTAGACAACACACCACGACCTACATCTTCTGAATCCACCACTGGGGACCACAGCAGAGGAGGTTCAGTCCCATCATCATCAGTGTCTTAGAAACACAATTAGAATCCATTCATTTCATTAATTTACAATCACAGAGGTTTTTAACCAGAGACCCCCACCATCACACACTCTCTGTTCTTTCAGGTTCAGATTCATCAGTCAACTACATCTACATCTGCGCTGCTGTGGGGGCTTCACTGCTGTTGATGGTCCTCGGAGGAGTCTTCTACTGGAGATACAGAGGTACACACACACACACACACACACACACACACACACACAGTGTTGGGAGCTCAGTCCAGTTGCTGTGTGTGAGTCTCTGCTTTAATTCTACAGCTCAGAGACGAGGACGGACGGAGAGTCAGACAGGAAGTAGAGGAGGTCAGGAGACTCAGGTAAGACCTGCACTACGCCACTGCAGCACAGAGACTGACCTCACTGCTTTTTCCAAACTCCTGAATCCGGGAGCATTCCCTGTGTTTTCCTTTAGTTTTCCACCTCCGCTGTTTCTCTCTCGGCAGTTCTCAGGCTTTTGTTGAGACTCTGTGGTTTCCATCCAGGGTTTAAAGCTGCTTTTCAGATGTGGAGGGAAAAGCTCCATGTGAAGGTTTTATTGTGTTCAGAAAGCGTGTGATTGGCTGAATTTGTGTTTCAACAGGATGACGCTCTCGTGCTGTACGCTACTGTAAACAAACAGGACACACACCAGGAGGAGCAGGAACAGGTGAGTGTTTCTGTAGGAGTGTGTTTACTCCAACATTACACACACATGTAATAACACACACTGCAGATTTATAGAAATGTGTTTTCTAGTTCTGGTAAAACTCACTGTAAGGGGTCAGTGTCACTCTATTTGTTAAAGGTTAATAAGCCCAGGGCGTAACGTAGTGTTTCTGAATGTGTTGTTGCTGCAGGACGATGTGACGTACTCCACTGTGGTCCACAACAAACCATCAACATCAGCACACACACTGCTGGACACTGGAGATACTACAGAATATGCGTGTGTCAAACGCAGTTAATACACACACACACACACAAACACACACACACATGTTGTACATTGATAATAATGTATTGTTATTGTGTGTAGTGTCAGTTGTTGTGCTCAGTCTACAGTAACTTTTCTAATCACTGTGTTGTTTTCTCTCGTCTCTCTACTGCACTTTCTTTATTATAACTTTAAAAATGTTTAATATTTTACTGTTTCTTTCATATTTTTAGATTGTGTTAATGTTTCCTGTCGGTCTTTTACACATTTATCTTTTAAAGCACATTGTGTTATTGTTTATTTAACAGCGGTCATTAGTGTGTGACGACAGTGATTCAGTGTGTTATAGACGCTGTGTGTGTCGTGTTGTGTGTTTATTGTGGTTTCATTAAAAAATAAGAGTCTCAAGTGACTTTTATCTTTTCTGAAAATGGAGAAAATCATCATCATGGCCTTGAGCAGCCATCAGTGGACGTGACCCGCTTTAACACTCTCTCTCTCTCTCTCTCACACACACACACACACTTACTTCCTGTTGAGCCTCTGCAGCAGCGTGTTTCCTCATTGACTTCCTCTTATTGGACTCTCTTCAGCGCACTGGTGGGGGATGGGGGGTAAACACAGATCAGCCATAACATTAAAACCACCTCCTTGTTTCTACACTCACTGTCCACTTTATCAGCTCCACTGACCACACAGGAGCACTTTGTAGTTCTACAATCACAGACTGTAGTCCAGCTGTGGCTCTGCATACTTTGCCAGCCCCCTTTCCCCCTGTCACAGAGGTGGTGATGAGGTGATGACTCAGTGCTCTGTGGTGTGTTGTGGTCAGTTTGCCGTGAGAGAGGTCAGGTACCGACTCAGGCCCAAGGTATTAGATCTCCATCACTCCAGAGAACACAGTTCCACTGCTCCACAGCTCAGTGCTGGAGGGGGTTACACCCTTCTAGACAACACTTGGCATTGAGCATGGTGACTCTAGACTCATGTACAGCAGCTTTATGGCCTCCCATTTAATCCCATACTTTTCTATGGAGATCTGTGCACGAGTGAATGTCTGTGTCCACAGTGGGGGTCTATGATTCAGATGGAGGCTGTGTTATGTTGTGTACACTGTTGCTAGGTTGCAGCACACAGACATGTTTCCTTTCAGGTCCTGTGCTTCCCTTCTGTGGTAGAGTCTTAACCACAGTGGTGGGGGGTGGAGCTTGGTTGGTTGCAGCTTGTTGTTCATTATCAGAGCGGACGGCCACTGTTTTATCTGCCTTTGTCTGATGAAGGCCTCACAACTGTTATTTCCACTGAGCTCCACTATAACACCCCACTGTGGACACAGACAATGAAACTGGACGCTCTGGACCAGCTGCACAGCTTAAGGTCACTGTGCTCAATGTCAAGTGTGGGCTAGAGGGGTATAAAGACCCCCAACAATGGGCTGTGGAGCAGTGGGACTGTGTTTTCTGGAGTGATGCAGCTCCATCCAATCCCTTCAGCATGAGTTAGACTGGAACTAATCATCCACCATCAGCACCTGACCTCACTAATGCACTTATAGCTTTCATCAAATCCTCACAGCAATGTTCTGAAGCCACCCCAGAGTAGAGGCTGTTACTGTAGCAGAGGGGGAACAGGATCATAATCAACACCCTTGAGTTGTTGGATGAGCAGGTGTCTGTAAACATTTGGTCAGAGAGTCACATGCAGAAGTTTGGGCACCTCCCCCTCCTCACTTCTGCATTGCTGGTCTCATTTCAGCATGGCTGGTCACTGAAACTGTGTGTGTGTTATTTCTGTCTGCCTGCTGACGGTCAGAGAGTGCTCTCTTCTCTCTCAATGCTGACGTCTGCTTTTCACACTTCTTCTAAGGCTGAGACCACATGGGGATTATGGGTAATGTGGTCTTTTACTCTGTATCTGTGCTCTATTTCTCTCTCACACACAGACTGTGGGGACTATAACCCATACGTATCTAATACACAATGAAGTGACATTTCTGAGCCCTGTACATGCTCTGTCCAAGGTCCTGAAGCTCCATTCTCCAGCTCAGTTTCAGAACCATGAACAGTAGAAATCTGGTCTAAAGCTGAACAACCCACAAGAACATTAGTGAGGTCAGGGGCTGATGTTAAATGATTATTTCTGGATCACAAACACCACTCCAGCTCTTCCCAAATAGACTGGAGCTCCATCAGTCTACAGTCCTCAGTTCCACTGCTCAACAGCCCAGTGCTGAGGGTCTTTATACTGCTCTAACTAGTGCCTGGAGTGCTCTATATTCTGTGTTCTGTGTTGAAGAGAACTGACAAAACCACAGACTCCTGCACCCAGAGGACCACACAGAGCCTTCTGCACCGTGACAACACTCACCACTTCCTCACTGGTGCTCCACCATTTCACAGCTCAGAGAATCCCACACTGATGAAGCTGAGAAGGTCTTAATGGTCCTCAGACCACAGCTGCTCCTGGTTTTTAATACAATATCAACAAATATAACATTCATATGGGTTCTGTCCAGATGTTTGACAGATGATGAGAGTGATGTAATGCTGAAATGTCAGGAGAGACCTGTGGTCTGGGAATTCTATTTCCCAGAAGGCACTGCATTAATATACTCTGCTAATAATATAACTAGTAAAAGGACTGAAGACCTGTACACATCCAAATTTTATGTGATAGTTCTTTCAGTTGGAAAATCAACAAAACCTTCAGAGCAGTTCCATTTCACAGAGATCAGTGCAATGTCAAACATTCAGAATTTTTACAAATTAAACTTTTTTAAGAATTAAGAATTTTTTCAGATTATTCAAATCCATCTCGTGTTTTACCTCCAACAGTGAGTATGATATCTCTGTGTTCACCACCTCCGATGTCACACCTGTAGATTCCTCCATCCTCTTCAGTCAGGTGTAATATATCTAGATTAATAACCTGGAGCGTGACTTATTTAAAGCCTCACAAATTTGCTGCTTCTCTGACTCTGACTCCATATCACACTCCATGAGTCATTGTCGGTATTGAGTTTCTGTCCCAGGTGAATGCCCCAGAATCAGCCTGTATGTAATTGCAGTGACAGGGCAGCATTAAAAGATCTAGAAGTGTCTGTGTGTGTGAGATACAGAGCAGATATGACCTGAGACCCTCGTTGGTCCACCTTGTAGATGTAAAGTCAGAGACATTAGCTCATCTGTCACTGCACAGTGTGTGTTGGTCATCCTCTAGTCCTTCATCAGTGACACAGGACACTGTTGGCTGGATGTTTTAAGTCTGTGGACTGTTCTCAGTCCAGCAGTGAGACCGGGGGGGGGGGGTTAAAAACTACAGCAGCTATTGCTGTCTCTGATCCACTCACACCAGCACAACACACACTAACACACCACCACCACCACCACGTCAGTGTCACTGCAGCGCTGAGAATGATCCACCACCACATCACACCTGCTCTGTGGGGGTCCTGACCATTGAAGAGAACAGGATGAGATGGGGAAATGAAAGTTTGCTGAGGAACAGATGAACTACAGTCTGTACCTGTAGAGTGGTTTATCCCCCACCCCATACACACACACACACACACACACACAGTCTAATGTCCACCAGCACTGAGCAGCTGGAGGAGACTGAGCCTTATCAGTCATCTACACACCCCCAAATGTTCATCAGCATCTGCGTGAGAACTCAAACCATAATCTCTGAGTCATGAGAACACTAACCACTTCCTGTTTTGTGGGGCCTCATTACTTGACAAACTCACTTTATATTTCTGACTGCAGAGGAGAGAGTAGATGTAAAAAATAAAAGTTAGAAATGCTACTTTAAATTCTGTTAAATAGTGATCACTGCTGGTCAGTGAATGGATCAGTTCTAGAGGGAGCAGTAGGTGTGTCGTCTCTTTAGAGCACATTGACCGTGGCAGAGTTTCCACTCTCATGGGTGGGGTACAGACAGTAAGTGATTCGAATGTTGTCTAAAGCAATAGCTTGTTTGTGAAGTGAGGACCACACCTGATGTAAACAGGGCAATGAAGGGGAACTCAGAAGGTCTTGGGCTGGAGTTCTGGGCAGCTTCTTCTAGTGGAGAGTGAAGCCAGAGCCCACTTTGCCTGACAGATTCACTGGTGAAAGAGGAGGGGGAGGTGGTGGTGGGGTGTGAATTTCATCACAAAAAAGTGAGGAGAGAGGAGTGTTTTTTATAGGGTGCATAATGATGAAGAGGAGGAGTCTGGGCCTGGTCCTTCTCCCAATTTTTTTTCATAACTCCATAAATGGGGGGATTGATTTGGGATAGGAGAGGTCTTGTAGTCATAGGTAAGGATTCACCTTAAAGGCTGGACATTGCATTGTAGTCAACTTTAAGACAGAAGCGACATTAAGATGATTTTAGTGATGACTTGATGGGTCGAGTTAGATCCAGTTTCAGGTTTGAATCCCAGCAGAGCCACATCAGTCAGTGGGTCGGTATGTCAGCCCTCCTACTCACATCAAGCATGGGTGTCTGTTAGTTCATGTGATGGATCTGGGCAGTTTTGTTCTCCCCTGATGATCTACAGTTCAGTGTGTTACTTGAAAGACAGTTGGAAAAAGGTCTCTTGGAGGAAGCACATGTTGGCCCCACTCTTTACCACTGGAGGAAGCAGATGTTTACTTACCACCAGTAAATAAAAGCCAACATGATTAAATTTTCTTACAATTCAGACAAACATCTGTTGTCTTTTACAATGTCCCTTTACAATAAATGCATATCCTTTGCTTTAACATGCATTTGCCCCTCCCCACACACACACACCCTGTTGGGCTTCTGCAGCAGTGTACAGATGTGATGATGATGTGGTCTGGGGTGTGTTGTAGTCAGTTTGTAGATGGTTAGAGAGATCTTGGTCCCTCTGCTTCCTCTCTGTTGTCATAGTGACAAGGCCACATTGTGGTTAGTTGAGGACACTGGTGTGTGTTGGTGTTCAGTTGTGTAGTTTGTGAGGAGGTGGATCTTCAGGAGTGTTGTTGTTGCTTTGTGTAGTGACGGTGTTGTAGATCTCAGACACAATACAGCTGTGTTTTTATCTTCTGCTTGTCCTCCATGTGGCTGAAGGTAAGTTCATCTCTTCTCCTACTGTCCACTGTCCACCACAATCCAGTCAGAGCTTCAGATTCTGCTGAAGAGATGCTAGAATGGAACTGAAATGAACTCCTTGACGTGTAGCAGTGTTTCTGACAGTGTGGTTAAAGTGAGGAACAGTAGATTGGAGTCTGGACTAGTCAGTCATCTCTTTTTATAAAGACGTCTTTAAAGTAACGCTCTGTTTGTGATGAAGCGAGTGTTGTGCAGGTGATGACACATTGTTGTGAGAACATCAAGCTTCATTTTGAAGAACTTCCACATGTTCAGAGGTGTTTAAAGATGAAGAACATTCACTGCTGTGTTTCTGCAGGATGCACACTGGAAAACTATGGGCAGGAAAAAGAGATTACTGCATACACTGGAGAGTCAGTACTGCTGCCCTGTTACTGCACTGACACCAACTCTACACCTGTGACATTCACCTGGAACGCAGTCAAATCTTGGAAAGTGGTGTCTAATGAGAGCGGTCAGTACAGAGGCAGAGTCCAGCTGTTTAACTCTCATTCTCCAGGAAATCTCTCTCTGCTCATATCACACCTGACTGAAGAGGATGGAGGAGTGTACAGATGTGTTGTTATAGGAAGTGGATTGACATTCACCAGACTCAGACTGGTTTCCATTGTTTACAGTGTATTTACAGTGTTTATATAAATCTGATTGGCTGATGATAACTAGGATGGTCACTCACTCCATCTGACCGTGTTATTGAGTGACCTTAAGTCCAGTTATTCAGTCCATTCAGAACACAGTCTGTGAAATCATGTTCAACAACAAACATCAATCACTTCCTCAACACTGGATTCACAGTGAAATGTTTATGTCCGTGTGTCTCTTCAGGCTGTTCTCTGGTGGTTGTTCTTCATAAGGTAGATCTTTACCAGTGACCATGTGATGCAGCCTACTTCTTACCTATTAAATCACCAACCCCCAATGGTCATAAAAGGGATAATACCCACTAACAGAATGGGTTTATATTTAAAAAAATGCCCTGTGATTATAGTCCGACTACACCACCTGAGGAATTTCACCTCAGGAATTAAGACTAGTAAAACTAGCCAGGCAACCCAGGTTCGTTTGTTGGAGACAGAGACCTGTTGTCCACACTCAATTTTATTTTCACAATAATATGATTTTATTAAGACTTAGCTGCACCTGTTAAATTAATAGATCAACATTCATTAAAAAGATCAGTACAAATTACTATATTTTAAATGACAACAAGGTGCCATAAGCTAGCTGCCACAACTAGAGAGAGAGAATTTTTAACAAAACAAACATTTAAACAAATTTTAAAAATAAATCAAATGTACACAAACTCAAGAAAAATAACCGATTATAAACAATAAAAACAAGCAAACAAAAATAAACAAATAATCAAATGAAAATCAATAAGGACAATATACACTAAATAAGAAAAGAAAATAAGCAAGACCAGAAATGGAAAATAACCAAGTAGCTAATCCCAAAAATAGACGCAAATATAATCTAACAAGTTTCAATAAAATAAAAATGAAAAACTTAACACAAAAGAAAAGCAACAATTACCAAAAAATGCAACTGTTGCAGAATAAACAGCATCTTGGAAATGAAACAAAAAATAACCAAAAACCAAAAATAAACAAACAAATCAATTTAACAGACCCACAAGTGATACTAATCTATAACAAAGCAGCAGCACGACATAGCCAAGACGTGGAGAAAACAGCAGCACCACGGGAGGAGGAGCAGCTAGGGGAATGTTTAAGCTCCATTTAAAAGGAGTTTATCTATCTCTGTCGGCACTATGAGGTGCGGCAACTGATAGAAGGGCAAGCAGGCCAAACAAATCACTAAGTCCTCCTACTGCCCCCTTCTTATAGGGCTACAGTGACGTCCCGCAATTAACCCTTGCCATTACCCTTCCATGAATATTAACTGGAAATAAATAAAAACACCATCTGCCACAACCAGTCCTGAGGTCATCAGTGTGTGATGAATTATTGAGTGTGGATCAGTTGTAGAATTAATGTAGTAGTGTAAAATGTTTGGGATTCTGGAAGTTTCCAGTGTAGTTCCAGCACAGTGCTCATCTCTACAACATTCATCATGGACTCTTCTCTCCTCGCAGGGATCCCACCTCCAACACCGAGTTCAACACTTGATCAAATCATTCCCACATCTGCAGCTGAACCTTCCTCCACAGTTTCCTCCCAAAAAGGTAAAAGCTAATTCCAGGCCCAGATTTCACATTTCTGTAATTACCGTTTCACAGCGAATGTGCTGCTCCTTTTAGAAATGTGTGGGGTGTGGGTCGGAGACACATTTTTCTAAAGCGTTGTTAAGACTGAGGATAGTTTTAATGTTTCGCTCCATGATCTTTGTGTAAGTCAGTGAATGATGTTCTTATTGCAGAGTCTCCACCGTCACTGCCCTTCGTCCCCTTTGCCCTGGTCACGGTGGTCTTTCTCCACATTGTTGTAGCGGTGGTCTACTGCACCAAGAGAAGCAAAGGTATGTCCTACATCATTCAACCCAACCTGATATCATGGCTGAAATGTGCCTATGCTACTAAAAGACCACACCAGATAAAACATACATTTAACTACTTTAAACTTGATATGCGCCCCCTAGCCTCTAAGGCCGCTCGGAAAACGGCATGCTGAACCAAAGCATTCAAGTAGAAGGTTATTTAACTTTTTTTACTGGAAAAATGCGTTCAGAAAATTTTTACAATCAAATGATATGCCACATGTATATAAACACAAAAAATGCAGTATACAAAAGCACACACACACACGCACACACACACACACACACACACACATATATATATATATATATATATATATATATATATATATATATTTACATAAGTCTAGAGGGAGGTCTTGGTGTCAAGCAAAATAAAATATCCTACACAGACAGATATTTTATATATATATATATATATATATATATATTCACGCGGCACTGTGGGAAATGTAGTTTAGTTTCGCGCGCGAGTAAGAGCAGCTGCAACCTGCCGAGTGAATATATATATATATATATATATATATATATATATATTCATTCATTCATTATCAGTAACTGCTTATCCAATTCAGGGTCGCGGTGGGTTCAGAGCCTACCTGGTATCATTGGGCCCAACTCCTCACAGACAGTCACCCGGAGCGGGATTCGAACCCACAACCTCCAGGAGCTGTGTGACTGCGACACTACCTGCTGCACCACCATGCTGCCCTACACATTTTTCCACTAAAAAAAGTTAAATAATCTTCTACTTCAATGCTTTGGTTCAGCATGCCGTTTTCCAAGCGGCCTTAGAGGCTAGGGGGCGTATATCAAGTTTAACGTAGTTAAATGTACGTTTTAGCTGGTGTGGTCTTTTAGTAGCATAGGCACTTTTCAGCCATGATATCAGGTTGATTCAACCACCAACATCCTGTTTATGTTTCTGTGTGAGTGTGTGTGTGTTTGTGTGTGTGTGTGTGTGTGTGTGTGTGTGTGTATTTATCCTCTGCTATTTTCATCTTCTCCATCTAAGCATCAGAGTTCTCCACGGTTCCTTATGACTCTGTGTATGAGAAAGTATCATTGAATCTACAGTAGAGAAAAACAACTGAAAATCAGGATGACACCCTTCAACCTGATCAACAGACCAACTTCTTCTGTACACATCTAATCAAAAGACCACCCAATGAGCTACATGTCTTATCCACACATTAACAGTGGACCTTTAGAAGTGATCACCAGAGCATTAAGGCACCTACAAACTGATCAACACTCCATATATGACCACAGTGTCCTCGGATAGGGAGTGAGCCCCAGAACCTGCAGGACGTCTGTTGAATGGATTCCACAGTTTTGTTTATTTTTAAATATTATTAAAGTAATTGTGATTGGTTGTATAGTGTCACACATAAATAACATATTAAAACATACTTTGAATTGTGACTTGTCTCCTTTCACTTGATTAAGCTTGATCTTAATTTACTGACCCCTGACTAATGATAGATCAGCAGTGTCCACTAGAGGGTCACTTTAAATAAGCTTAAAGATGCTATTCTAAAGAGTGTTTTCAAACATTTCCACATTTCAGTTCTTCAGTTCTTCTCTGAGCTGCTGCTTTTGTTCTTGTTCTCAAGTTTTTTAGTGGTTCATTTAGGTTTACTGCAGTGGTGATTCTACACTAAACAGGCTTTTACTGAAGGGTGCACTTAGACCATCACTTTCTACATGTGAGAAATAGTGGAGGATGTGAAAAAGAAGAAAAAAGAGGATGTAACACATGATTGATATCAGGTGCAACACTGTTTTTAGTGTTTGTTAGAAAGAGCACACTTCCTGTTTACTGTGTTGTCATTAAGGATCAGTGAAGAGTCCGATGAAGTTCTGCTGATTTACAGGCTTTAGTTTAGTGTAGTTTAGTGTTGTTTAGTGAAGAGTACTGTAGTGTAGTGTAGTGTAGACTGGATGAGGTCGAGTGTACACTTGAGGACAGAGCTGCACAGCTACAGTAGTAGAGTAGTATCAGGGTGGAGTTGTGGCTGTAACTGCTGTAGTGTTGTTGTGGCTGTGTGTAGTGAGTGTGTTCTGGATCTCAGTAAGAATGCAGGTGTGTGTTTATCTGCTGTTGGTGCTCCATGTGGCTGAAGGTAAGTTCATTCTCTCTCCTACTGTAGATCCTCCAACACACAACACCACCATTTAAAGCTCACTTCAGAATTATGTTGTAGTCTCACTGTAGATTTGGGACTTTAAGGGTTAAAACTGAACAGAGACTGAAGTCATATGATTCAAAACCAGTCTGATGCTGCTACATTGTCATTTTTAAAACGCCTTCAAGGTCCATGACTTTGTTTTAAGACAACTGTTTTATTGATCATACATTTACACTTTTTTCGTCACGTTGTTGAACAATATCTACCTTAAGAATGTTTGCTTTTTATAGTAACATTAAAATGTACATTATATTTAAACGATCAAGTACATCGTTATGTACAAAATAGGAAAGTCACATGATGACCGGCTGATCAATAATCGCCTTTTTATGAAATTCTATAAGTTCAAAGGTGTTTAAAGATGAAGAACATTCACTGCTGTGTTTCTGCAGGATGCAGACTGGAAAACCACAGGGAGACAAAAGAGATTACTGCATACACTGGAGAGTCAGTACTGCTGCCTTGTTACTGCACTGACACCAGATCTACACCTGAGAACCTCACCTGGAGGAAACACAATCCAAGCAAAAACCGTTTGAAAGATATATTCAGTAGGAGTGCTCAGTACAGAGGTAGAGTCCAGCTGTTTAACTCTCACTCTCCAGGAAATCTCTCTCTGCTCATATCACACCTGACTGAAGAGGATGGAGGACTGTACAGATGTAAAGCTAAAGGAAGTGGATTCACAGACATCAGTCTCACTGTTAAAGGTAACCCCTCTCTGATCATTATCCATAATGTAATGATGATGTCAGAACTACATTTATCTTCACTGGTGTCTACAGTTGTGTTGGGGACACTCTACACACACCTTTGGTCTTTGTCTGCGCTGCTTCAGAAATGAAGTCTTTGTGAAGTGTGTAAAGTGTGTGAAGTCATTGTGTGAAGTTGCTGATTGTTGTAGCAGTAGAACAACATCAGTGCAATGAAAGTGTTGTGAAATGCTTCTGTTTGCAGTGGTCAGTTGTGTGGTCAGTCTTCTTTATCATTAAGCTGCTCATTGGTCAGGAAATGCAGCAAATCTACAGCCTCCACTGTAACACACAGTTCATCAGCTCACCCTCCAAACACTTCATGTGGGAACAAGAAGATTACATAGTTTTATTAAACTCCAATAAACACTGATCATCCACAGTTTGACTTCAATAAACCACTTCAGTGATATAGTTTGCCACTTTTTACAGTGTATTAAGTGCAGTTCCTCAGTCCATGCAAAACAGAGTCTATTAAATCATTTAGAAAAACAAAACTGAATGGCTTCCTCAAAACAAGATTCAAAGTGAAGTCTGTTTTCTTGTGTGTCTCTCTGTCTGGGAAGAGGTCAAAACACTATCACAGCCTTAATAGGATGCTGCTGCTTTATTACTGCACTTTTCTACAAGCTCAGCATAAGTAATTCAGGTGGGAAAAGAGCCAGAGCACATGGGAAGTGTCCCATCTTAAAATGTTAGAGAAAAAATCCAGCTGGTTAATGCTCACTGTAAAGCAAATCTCTCTTATCATATCAGACCTGACTGAAGAGGACAGTGGAGAAGATGCAGGAAGTGGATACAGTGACATCGCTGACATCCATCTAGATGTTGAAGGTAAAACACAATGTGCATCTACTGCGATGTTTGTCTTTACCAGTGACTCATCCTGAGGTTTTCTAAGTGTAAGGAATTAGTCTTGGCGTGTTTTAGATTAAACGTTGAAGTGTAAAATGAGTCATGCAGGAATTCTAGAAATGTACAGAGTAATTCTTCTGACCTTGGGTCTCTGCTCTGCCACCATTATTTTATTATTTTGGTCTCACATGTTATTAGTGGCCCTGTGAAGGACTGGCGTCCCCTCCAGGGTGTATTCCCGCCTTGCGCCCAATGATTCCAGGTAGGCTCTGGACCCCCCGCGACCCTAAATTGGATAAGCGGTTACAGATAATGGATGGATGGATGGATGTTATTAGTGAGGGTGGCACGGTGGCGCAGCAGGTAGTGTCACAGTCACACAACTCCAGGGTTGGTGTGTTCTCCCCGTGTCTGCGTGGGTTTCCTCCGGCTGCTCCGGTTTCTTAAAACACATTGTTGGTAGGTGGATTGGTGACTCAAAAGTGTCTGTAGGTGTGAATGTGTGAGCGTGTGTTGCCCTGTGAAGGACTGACGCCCCCTCCAGGGTGTATTCCTGCCTTGCGCCCAATGACTCCAGGTAGTTTCCCACTGTGACCCTGAACTGCATAAGTGGTTATAGATAATGAATGAATAAATGAATGTTATTAGTGATGCCTTGTGAAGGACTGGCGCCCCCTCCAGGGTGTATTCCTGCCTTGCGCACAATGATTCCAGGTAGGCTCTGGACCCACCACAACCCTGAACTGGATAAGGGCTACAGATAATGAATGAATGAATGTTATTAGTGATTTAGAATGGTCTATGTCAAAGTTGGAGTTTAATGTCTGGGGGAGTGTTGTATGTCTGTATATTGCTTTATCACTTAAGTGTGTTTTCTGTGCTTTGTGGTTATGCTTTACTTGATTTGAACCCATTAAACCTGTTGGAGTAACACTTACATTACATTTATGAGCAGTGTTGGTGTTCCTTAAGAGCAAGAGTGGGGACATGGATCTATACCTATATGACTCTACAGGCTAGTTCTAGATGTACTGAATGGACAACTGTAACTCCACAGTATTTTTTACCTGCTCTACAACCCAAGTCTGAGCAGCAGTTTTCTGACTGATGCTTGGCACTGGACAGTGTGACCATAGATTCCTGTCTGGCAACTTCAGAGTTTCAGAGCACTCCATTATTCTGAAGACTACACCAGATCTATACTTGGTTGGACTGTTGTGCTTGTCATACACCTGAACCTACAGAAAACTCAATGGACAATTCTCTGTTTGCAGATTCCAAAGTAGCAGCTATTCCTACAACATCCACAACAGAGGAACAAGGCAGAGAAGGTCCAGACCCAGTCACATCTTCAACAGTGTCTTTACAGAGGGATTGGAGTCCGTTCATTTAAAAATAAACAGGTCTTTAACCAGAGACCCCCACCATCACACACACATCACTCTCTCTGTTCTTTCAGATTCAGATTCATCAAAGAACAACAACATCTGCGCTGCTGTGGGGGTTTCATTGCTGTTGATAGCACTTGGAGGAGTCATCTGCTGGAGATATAGAGGTACACACACACACACACACACACACACACACACACACACACACACAGTGTTGGGAGCTCAGTCCAGTTGCTGTGTGTGAGTCTCTGCTTTAATTCTACAGCTCAGAGACGAGGACGGACGGAGAGTCAGACAGGAAGTAGAGGAGGTCAGGAGACTCAGGTAAGACCTGCACTACGCCACTGCAGCACAGAGACTGACCTCAATGCTTTTTCCAAACTCCTGAATCCGGGAGCATTCCCTGTGTTTTCCTTTAGTTTTTCACCTCCGCTGTTTCTCTCTCGGCAGTTCTCAGGCTTTTGTTGAGACTCTGTGGTTTCCATCCAGGGTTTAAAGCTGCTTTTCAGATGTGGAGGGAAAAGCTCCATGTGAAGGTTTTATTGTGTTCAGAAAGCGTGTGATTGGCTGAATTTGTGTTTCAACAGGATGATGCTCTCGTGCTGTACGCTACTGTAAACAAGCAGGACACACACCAGGAGGAGCAGGAACAGGTGAGTGTTTCTGTAGGAGTGTGTTTACTCCAACATTACACACACATGTAATAACACACACTGCAGATGTATAGAAATGTGTTTTCTAGTTCTGGTAAAACTTACTGTAAGGGGTCAGTGTCACTCTATGTGTTAAAGGTTAATAAGCCCAGGGCGTAACGTAGTGTTTCTGAATGTGTTGTTGCTGCAGGACGATGTGACGTACTCCACTGTGGTCCACAACAAACCATCAACATCAGCACACACACTGCTGGACACTGGAGATACTACAGAATATGCCTGTATCAAACGCAGTTAACACACACACACACACACTCACACACACACACACACTCACACACAGACACACACACACACACTCACACACACACTCACACACACACACACACACACACACAATTATTTGATATTTTTATTGATTATGAAGTATTAATATTGTCTACAGTTTGCGTTGTGTTCATTCTACAGTAAATTTGAAGTTTCCTCTCGACTCTCTGCTGCATTTACTTTATTATTTGTTTAAATTTCCTGTTGATCTTTTCCATTTGAACTTTTCTATAATATAATATATCTTTCTGATTCTGACGGACAGTGATTCAGTGTGTTATAGATTCTGTTTGTGTCATGATGGGTGTATAATGTGGTTTAATAAATAAATAAGACTCTCGAGTGAATACAGCGTCAAATATCATTAACACACAATGGTTAAATATAGAATTAATTTACAATTTAAATCATTCTCTTAGACGCTGTGCACTGATGGAGGCTGATGGGAGTCTCAGTCTAGGCCTTGAGTAGCCCACAGTGGTCATGTGACCTGCTTTAACACTCTGTCTCACACACACACACACACACACACACACACATACACACACACACACACACACACACACACACACACACACACTTCCTGTTGAGCCTCTGCAGCAGCGTGTTTCCTCATTGACTTCCTCTTATTGGACTCTCTTCAGCGCACTGGTGGGGGATGGGGGGTAAACACAGATCAGCCATAACATTAAAACCACCTCCTTGTTTCTACACTCACTGTCCACTTTATCAGCTCCACTGACCACACAGGAGCACTTTGTAGTTCTACAATCACAGACTGTAGTCCAGCTGTGGCTCTGCATACTTTGCCAGCCCCCTTTCCCCCTGTCACAGAGGTGGTGA
Organism: Hoplias malabaricus; assembly: GCF_029633855.1. Lineage (NCBI taxonomy): Eukaryota > Metazoa > Chordata > Actinopteri > Characiformes > Erythrinidae > Hoplias > Hoplias malabaricus. Next base: position 41,180,987 of record NC_089806.1, on the reverse strand, counting down.
TGAGGTGATGACTCAGTACTCTGTGGTGTGTTGTGGTCAGTTTGCCGTGAGAGAGGTCAGGTACCGACTCAGGCCCAAGGTATTAGACCTCCATCACTCCAGAGAACACAGTTCCACTGCTCCACAGCTCAGTGCTGGAGGGGGTTACACCCTTCTAGACAACACTTGGCATTGAGCATGGTGACTCTAGACTCATGTACGGCTGCTTTAAGGTCTCCCATTTAATCCCATGCTTTTCTATGGAGATCTGTGCACAAGTGAATGTCTATGTCCACAGTGTGTGTGTGTGGGGGGGGGGGGGGGGGCACCTTAATGTGGCTGGGGGTCTATGATTCAGATGGAGGGTGTGTTATGTTGTGCACACTGTTGCTAGTTTTCAGCAACACTCTCAGTAATGACATTGCTCTCAAACAACAATGATGAAATCAACATAGAGCAAGACGTTAGTGAACCACACCTTAATGTCGACACCACAAAGAAGAATGTGCTGAACAATGCCTGCACCGTGACAACACTCACCACTTCCTCACTGGTGCTCCACCATTTCACAGCTCAGAGAAACACACACTGATGAAGCTGAGAAGGCCTTAAGGGTCTTCAGACCACAGCTGCTCCTGGTTTTAATACAATATCAACAAATATAACATTCATATGGGTTCTGTCCAGATGATTTACAGATGATGTGGGCGACTAGATGCTGAAATGACTATGAATGTCACGGCTGGTCTGTCATCTCAGAACTCCATTTCCCAGAATTCACAGCTCTAAACTACAGTGATCATCATATAATTATTATAAAGAGTGGAGACCTACACACACCCAAATGTAATTGAATTTTCCTTCACTTTAACCATTAAACTGAGATACACACAGATGGAATATTCACAATGAATAATGTTTATTTATTATATATCAGTGCAGTTGATAAAGCTAATACAGGGTAAATATAAAACAGAGCGTTAGAAAATATAAAAGCTATAGATATAGACTGAGATCAAACAGTGGCACTATTTAATTCCTCAAATGAAACCGAGAGCAGACGTCATCAACTCTGAATAAAAAGGAGCATATTCTAATAACTAATGCTGCTGGAGGAGGAGAGAGACCCCACAGCAGCTCAGGAGCCCCGAGAGTATGAGCTTTTATTACAGAATACAGTCCAAATAACATCATCAAAGGAAAAGGACCAGTTCAAACACACAGCCATGTGACTCTTTAGAAGGGACGGGGTGTGATAGGGTCATTAGGGATTAGTTGAGTCTGATGGTGGCGTACTCGGACCTCTCTCCAGAGTCAGTCACTGCGGGTGTTGTTCCTGTGGACTCACAGTGGAGTAGGTCACCTGATCCTGCAAAAGAAAACACTACTGTTTATTAACACACTGCATGTAATGGGGTGTGAAGGTTTATAATGAGATGATGTGATGTTTAAACTCACCGCTGTGTCCTGCTCTCTCTTTCTCCCTCTCTGCTCTCCACTCTGACCTCCACACTGTCCTGCACAAATAAACCAAGGAGGCAGGTGTTTCACTCATCTCAGTGTGTGTGTGTGTGTGTGTGTGTGTGTGTGTGTGTACCTCTATATCTCCAGTAGACGGCTCCTCCAAGACCCAGCAGAAGAAGTGGGACAGGAATAAAGATGAGGAAATACGCGCTTTGAAGTTCAGCACCTGGACATGTGTGTGTGACATGGAGAGAGAGAGAGAGAGAGAGAGAATAACAATAACACAGTGTTATAAACTCTGTAAAGTACGGTATATTTACAGAGGGTTTTAAAGAATGTTTCAAAAGTGTTTTTAAAAACTCCCATTGGTTAATTCTTACGCTCAGCTGGAGTCACTGCTCCGTGTTCAGCAGGAGTTTGAGATGACGCTGTGGATGAAGTGCTCAGACTCAGTGGGACCTTCACCACTGCGGTAGATGAAGTAGTTGTGGTTGGGGCAGTTGTAGTTGTAGTTGGGGCAGCTGTAGGTGTAGTTGGGGCAGTTATAGGTGTAGTTGGGGCAGTTGCAGTTGTAGTTGGGACAGTTGTAGTTGTAGTTGGGGCAGTTGTAGTTGTAGTTGGGGCAGTTGTAGTTGTAGTTGGGGCAGCTTTAGTTGTAGTTGGGGCAGCTGTAGTTGGGGCAGTTGTAGTTGTAGTTGGGGCAGTTGTAGTTGGGGCAATTGTAGTTGTAGTTGGGGCAGCTTTAGTTGTAGTCGGGGCAGCTGTAGTTGGGGCAGTTGTAGTTGTAGTTGGGGCAGTTGTAGTTGGGGCAGTTGTAGTTGTAGGTGTGAGGCCTGTAGAGAGAGAAAGGTGTGATGGTGAGAGCAGGAACTGGACATTAAGCTCTTCATTAAGGACAGAGTTATGATAAATCACACTGTTCACTAACAACACCATGACCTTCTTTATCTCAGTGCAGTGTCACAAATCCACCCCGTGTTTTACCTCTTTCTCTGATCATTAACATCTGGCAAAGCATCGCTGAGTAAACCATCAACAACAGCTAAAGATCATTCAAAACTGAGGAAAGGGTTCAATTCCAAACACCATCCACATCAGAACAATCAGCAGGACCCCCCTCTAACAAACCAGTGAGAGAGCACCCAGCTCCAAACTCCACCCACAATAACATCACCATCATCATCACATTCACAACAATTCTAACCACTGCTCTCCATCTAAGAGTCCTCCACCTTCCTGCCATGTGACATTGCTCCGCCCACTGATTAAAGGACAGCAGAGTGGACATTATTTAACTGTCTCTCTCCAACAAAGAGCTCAATAGAAAGCTTTGAGTCTGTAAGAGAATCATCACAGCGTCTCCTCACTACAGAATTCTGAGTTCCAGTTCAGTCCGACACCTTTGGAGGATTTGTTCTGGAAGTCCAACAAAAACCCATCAAACTCCTGAGGGGCTCTACACGGCTGAATGAGATCAGTGCTGCAGCACAACACACACACACACACACACAAACAGAGAGAGAGAGAGAGAGAGAGAGAGAGAGAGAGAGAGAGAGAGAGAATGGGTTACCTGGAGGAGTCAGAACACTGAGTCTGATGATGATGCGATCTTCTTCACTGTCACAGGTGTACTGTCCTCCATCCTCTTCAGTCAGGTGTGATATGAGCAGAGAGAGATTTCCTGGAGAGTGAGAGTTAAACAGCTGGACTCTGTCTCTGTACGGACCGCTCTCATTAGACACCTCCTCCCATTCAAATGTTTTCATGTTGTCTTTCTTCCAGGTGAGTTTCTCAGGTGTGGTGCTGAGGTCAGTGCAGTAACAGGGCAGCAGGACTGACCCTCCTAGATACGCTGAGATGTGTCTAGGGTCTTTTATTTCACTACGAGTGTAGACCAGTGTACAACCTGCAGAGACACAGAGCAGTGAAATAAGTTGAGCTTGTTGCTGATTTAGTGAAGAGACTTTGTTGAGGAACATGAACACAACAACAGTTCAGAATGAGGCCTTTCTGATTGAACTTCTGATTCTAAATAAATAAAGTAACGTATGATTTGTAGATGGAGCATGTGCTGAGTTCCGTTATTAGAGTTAACCTTCGAATCATAGTCAGGACCAGAAGGGGTCAAAACACGGTCAGTCAAACACACAGCAGGGAACCTGTCTCCTCCAACAATTGAACCTGAATATCTTTTAATCTCTTAATGATGGGTAATAACTGGACATTCATTTCCTGTGGTGAAACTCCTCAGGTGGCTTAGTCAGATCACTTTTATACTAATGCTCATTTCCTCTGTTTATAACCACAATGTCCGCTCATTGCCCAAAGTAACTGCTCACTCTTTAGGCCACGTGTTAAAGATGGAGATGTCTGACCAAAGTGTCTGAATAATGTTAAATAATGTGAACTCTGACTGTGGTAAAGATGAAGAAGCAGTTTTGATGAGGAACATTACACATTTACATTATAATAACTAAAGAACTGTGTCACTCACCGTCAGAGCCCTGAGGTCCAGTGAAGAGAAGATAAAACATCAGCAACATTGTCCCTAGTAAAACAGCACTGAGTTCCAGCACAGTCACCACTCCACACTCGCTCTACACACACTGTATAATGTCCACCAGCACCGAGCATCTGCATGAGACTGGACTTTACCCAACGTTTTCATCAGCAGCTGAGTGAGAAATCAGTCCACACCCAGCTGATAAGGAACTGAGAGTCATGAGAACACTTACTACTTCCTCTTTTGTGGCTCCTATTTTATATCTTGGTAGATGAAGCCACACTGTCAGAAGGTGAGTGTGGTCAGTGTTTATTGCCCAGGAGAGAGTGTGGAACCTGCATCTAGCTTTGATTAGGAGAGAACTGACTGTAGGAACCAGGACGAAGACATGAAACATTCACCCATCTGTCCACATCAGAATAAACCCCCACTGTGACCCAAACCCATGGAGATGAGATGGAGGTGGCTGCTAAAGTATTTCTGGAGACACAGCAGGAGGCAGAGCTGCACGGACTGAGGAGGGGCTTCTCACTGTATCAGAACCTGTCAGTCACATTACAACATGGATGTGAGACGTGGATGACCTTGGACCAAACTGCCCCATTGTCCTATATCCTCCTTCAAAAGGGCATCAAACAACTCCCCCACTGTAACATACCCCCAGACTATACATGAGAAAGGCTTGTTATTTCTCAGTATTACATAAAATAAATAAAGACAATGGAGACACTAGACTGGAGAGAGAGTGAAGGCTTTTATTTACTGACGGAACATGTCATTCACTGTGAAGTAAAATATAACAAGTGATAAAGGTGGAAACTGGACTTTGTTATTAAAAGGTGAAGAAAGCTTTGACAGCGTCACACGACTTTAGTAAACTATGAGACACAAAAATAAGCCACAGCCTCATCTGTGGAGCATTCAATAAACATGAACTCTACAGCATGTGAATATTTAAGACCACAGCAGAGCTGCAGAACTCCATTACTCCAGACTGACCACTCCATCCCTTCTGTAGTGGACTCAGATCGGACCTGGTGGAGACAGGCAATAACTGAAACCTGACCACCTCAAGACGAGTAGACGGTTGCCCACAGCAGGACTGAAGCAGGACTGAAGCTGGTGCCTTTCTTTCTCTTGGTGTCAGACCACAACCTCCACCATTTGCAGAAAGACTAGTGACCACAGCAAAGGCTCTGTAATGAGAAGTGGATAAGAGAGATATCCTCTGTTTAAACCAAGGCTGAAACTATCCTAGAGGTCACTATAGAAACAGTAGTCACTCTGTGAGGGATTTGAACTGAGGACTTTGTTATGAGACAGGAGTCCTACAGGATGAGCTGCTGTGTACCAGGGGAGAGGAACCCAAGAGCAGAGCAGTGTAGTTAATTTAAGGCAACATGTAGACTTCAGCAGGATTCAGTCTCAGCTGAACACATGCTCTAACCTGAAAACAGGTGTAGAAATAAAGACCACTTCACCCACCCATATTAGTGAAAGTTTGAACGGGAAAGAGAACAGAGGCCCCCAGGGGGAAAACAGTCTGTCTCCTTAGTGACTGAGACCAATCAATAACTAAAGAGTGTTTCTCTGAACACAAGAAGAGAAGAAAACAGAGAGGGGAACAGAGTCCTGGGAGACTCAGGGCACAGAGGAAGGGTGAGAGGATTCGGGAAAACCTGAGACAACTGGAAAAGAAACAAGAGGGAGTGTGAAATCTCTTTACCTGGCTGTATCTGTAGCCCACCTGAGACAAAAGAGCCAGCAGGAAGGGGCTGGTCGTGCAGGTTTATATATCCCCAGCTCCAGGTGTAGGGGGGTTACACTGTTTGTCTCTGGTGGTGCACTAGACTCCTCCCTGTGGCCGGGGCAGGAACAGCACCAGAGCAAACCCTTTACAATAACAAGAATATTAGAATAAACACACGTTTATATTAATTCTAATAGAGAGGTTATGCCTTTTTACACCCATTAATATTCATCTCAGATACTTAGATTGTGTTAATGTCATGTGACCTGTTTTAACCTGCATTTGCCCCTCCCCACCACGTCACACACTCACTCACTTCTTTTTGGGCATCTGCAGCAGTGTGTACAGAGGTGATGATGACGTGGTCTGTGGTGTGTTGTGCTCACTTTGTAGATGGTTAGAGATCTTTGTCCCTCTGCTTCCTCTCTGTTGTCATAGTGACAAGGCCACATTGTGGTTAAAGATGGGGCCTGATTCTGAGGGTGTGTTCACACTACTTCACTGTGTATGATAACATCCAAGTGCACCTCCAGACCTTTGAGGAGGTCACAGAGTGTGAGGAGTGGGAGAAATACTATTTATCTGCATTTATCTGCTCAACTTAACTTTTGTGTAAGACATAAATATATGACACAACTATAAATATAAATAAATATAAAAATATAATATAACATGGAGATGCAATGAAGAGGGAAGAGATGTGTATTTGTCACTTACTCCAGTCTCTATCCTCTCTTCATTTTGTCTCTTTGGACTTACTTCAGCAGAGGACTACATTTCCCAAGATCCTTTGCGAGACCGTCTGCAAGAGTCAACCAATCGAGTCACTTTCCATTGTTCCCAACCACCTGAATTCTAATTTCAGCTGTGTGTCATTTAAGGGTGATTAAGTCTGTATTTAAGTGTTTGCTGTGAACTGCCCTTATCTGTGTTTATGAAGTTTTTCTCTTTTTTTGATACTTTTCACATTTTTGAACTTTTGTTTGTACTTTTTGACTTTCCTTTGGGATTCGCCCCTTATCTGATTTGTTTACTTTTTTTTTTTTTCGGCTTGACCCTGGAATGTTATTTGTTCTCTCTTCTCTTTGTCCTTATTTTCTTTTCATTAACTTTTGGCTGTATTTTTATCAGCTTATATCCTCTCAATCTCTCAAACCTGACAGTATTCAGTGAATATAGAATTACAAATAGAGTGATACTGACCCCTAACAGTGAGTTTTACCAGAACTAGAAAACACATTTCTATAAATCTGCAGTGTGTGTTATTACATGTGTGTGTAATGTTGGAGTAAACACACTCCTACAGAAACACTCACCTGTTCCTGCTCCTCCTGGTGTGTGTCCTGTTTGTTTACAGTAGGGTACAGCACGAGAGCATCATCCTGTTGAAACACAAATTCAGCCAATCACACGCTTTCTGAACACAATAAAAGTTTCACATGGAAAAGTTCTACCAGAGTTCCCACTCTCAGCAGCTCTTCCACTGTCTTGACTGCCCCCCAAAGTATGCTGGCCAACAGCGGGTTACAGTTCCTCAGGATGGCCTGGAGTAGATCCCGTTCAGACATATCCTCCCTCCAGTGAAGACATAAGGCCCTGTACTGGTAGGCAAAATCCCTGACATTCTCCTGTGGCCCTTGTCTCTTAGCCATCTCTCTGCTTCAGCCTCATAGTCTTCTGACCATGGAAAGATTGCTTTGAACTGGGCCCAGGTCCTGACTGTCTTCTTCTCTGCTTGTCACCAGGCCTTGGCTGTGTCTGATAGCACAGAAGTGAGAGCAGCCAGAACCTCAGAATCACTCAGGGGTCTTACAGCTAGAAATTATTTGCATTTTTCTATAAATGCTAGGGGATCTTGCTCCTCACTGTAGTCTCCATACCTGGGGAACTCCAGCTTAATACAGGGCTTTAGTGGAGCAGTGGACAGGCTGTCACTGGTGGTGGTTGTTTGAGGCTGTTGATGGTCTCCTGGAGTAGGCCTCACAGAAAGTGTTGGAAGGAAGGGAGTAGAGGCTGATGCAGTCAGGGTACGGCACCACCTCTCCAGCTGTTTGCCTATCCTGGTGAAACAGTCCAGAACAGACTTGCCCAACTCATGCACTTCCAGTTCAATCACCTTCTTTAGATTTTCATTTTGTCTCTGTAGTCGGTAGGTGAGTTGCACCTCTATGGTGTAGTCTCAGTTCCATCCCTTGCTTCAGTGTCCTCAGGGCCTCTTGCAGTGTTGAGATGTCTGCAGAGTAACTGGGAGGCTCTTGAATCTTGGCCTCCAGGTTACTAAATCTTTCCTCAATGGTTTGGAGGTGCTCAGTTGTCTGCAATGTCTCACTGCTCTCAGGAGGTGGTGGAGGAGTAAAATAAAAATAAAAATGTATTTATTTAAAAATAAATAAATAAATAAATAAATAAAAACACAGGCCCCATGTTGGGCACCACTTTGTAACTGCTAGTCTAATGTCCCTTAATAAGCCAGCACCAGTGAGGGAGTAGTGAGTGTTGTCATGGTGCAGAAGGCTCTGTGTGGTCCTCTGGGTGCAGGGGTCTGTAGTTTTGTCAGTTCTCTTCAACACAGAATATAGAACACTCCAGGGATTAGATTGTATCCACTAGTCTAATGTGCCTTAATAAGCGAGCTACAAAGATATTATGAGGAAGGGTATCACCTGGGACTGTGTACAAGTTGTATGGATGGAGGCAACTAAGAGTGATGTATTTTATAGTAGTCTAATTAGGCATAGACATCCACAAGACAATTAAATGCAGAATATGAATATATTGTACAGGTATACAAACAGAAACACCCCATAAAGTAATTCACAATACTCTCCCCCACCCACACACAGAGCCACCAAACAGACAAAACAGACAACTCCCAAATAACCAGTCAATAACAAACACCCAATAAATACAAAGTGAATAAGGTCCATAGGTTACTTTGCAGTGCTTCGATTTTAGCGATTCAAGGACTAGTATGTTTTTTACTTGATGCCACAAGGCAGTAAACAGTTCTTATATGAGGTCCCTGTAGTAGCTGAGATAGGGGAAAGCAGATGGCACCAGGTGGTAGCAGCTGGTAGAGAGAAGAACTAGGAGCTCCAGTCTATTTGTGAGGAGGTGGAGTGGTGTTTGATATCCATAAATAATCATTTAACATCAGTCCCTGACCTCACTAATATTCTTGTGGGTTGTTCAGTTTTAGACCAGATTTCTACTGTCCATGGTTCTGAAACTGAGCTGGAGAATGGAGCTTCAGGACCTTGGACAGAGCATGTGCAGGGCTCAGGAATGTTACTTCATTGTGTATTAGATACGTATGGGTTGTAGTCCCCACAGTCTGTGTGTGAGAGAGAAATAGAGCACAGAAAGAGGAAAAGACTACATTACCCATAATCCCCATGTGGTCTCAGCTTTAAAAGAAGTGTAAAAAGCAGACGTCAGCACTGAGAGAGAAGAGAGCTCTCTCTGACCGTCAGCAGACAGACAGAAATAACACACACACAGTTTCAGTGACCAGCCATGCTGAAATGAGACCAGCAATGCAGAAGTGAGGAGGGGGAGGTGCCCAAACTTCTGCATGTGACTCTCTGACCAATTCAAACGCTTGTGTTTTAAAATGCACTGAGTGTCCAAATGTTTACAGACACCTGCAAATCCAACAACTCAAGGGTGTTGATCATGATCCTGTTCCCCCTCTGCTGCAGTAACAGCCTCTACTCTTCTGTGGAGGCTTCAGAACATTGCTGTGAGGATTTGATGGACGCTACAAGTGCATTAGTGAGGTCAGGTGCTGATGGTGGATGATTAGTTCCAGTCTAACTCATGCTGAAGGGATTGGATGGAGCTGCATCACTCCAGAAAACACAGTCTCACTGCTCCACAGCCCATTGTTGGGGGTCTTTATACCCCTCTAGCCCACACTTGGCATTGAGCACGGTGACCTTAAGCTGTGCAGCTGGTCCAGAGCGTCCAGTTTCATTGTCTGTGTCCACAGTGGGGTGTTATAGTGGAGCTCAGTGGAAATAACAGTTGTGAGGCCTTCATCAGACAAAGGCAGATAAAACAGTGGCCGTCCGCTCTGATAATGAACAACAAGCTGCAACCAACCAAGCTCCACCCCCCACCACTGTGGTTAAGACTCTACCACAGAAGAGGAAGCACAGGACCTGAAAGGAAACGCCTCTGTGTGCTGCAACCTAGCAACAGTGAGCACAACATAACACAGCCTCCATCTGAATCATAGACCCCCAGCTACGTTAAGGTGGCCCCCTGATCTGTGTTTACCCCCCATCCCCCACCAGTGCGCTGAAGAGAGTCCAATAAGAGGAAGTCAATGAGGAAACACGCTGCTGCAGAGGCTCAACAGGAAGTGTGTGTGTGTGTGTGTGTGTGTGTGTGTGTGTGTGTGTGTGTGTGTATGTGTGTGTGTGTGTGTGAGAGAGTGTGTGTGTGACAGAGTGTTAAAGCAGGTCACATGACCACTGTGGGCTACTCAAGGCCTAGACTGAGACTCCCATCAGCCTCCATCAGTGCACAGCGTCTAAGAGAATGATTTAAATTGTAAATTAATTCTATATTTAACCATTGTGTGTTAATGATATTTGACGCTGTATTCACTCGAGAGTCTTATTTATTTATTAAACCACATTATACACCCATCATGACACAAACAGAATCTATAACACACTGAATCACTGTCTGTCAGAATCAGAAAGATATATTATATTATAGAAAAGTTCAAATGGAAAAGATCAACAGGAAATTTAAACAAATAATAAAGTAAATGCAGCAGAGAGTCGAGAGGAAACTTCAAATTTACTGTAGAATGAACACAACGCAAACTGTAGACAATATTAATACTTCATAATCAATAAAAATATCAAATAATTGTGTGTGTGTGTGTGTGTGTGTGTGTTAACTGCGTTTGATACAGGCGTATTCTGTAGTATCTCCAGTGTCCAGCAGTGTGTGTGCTGATGTTGATGGTTTGTTGTGGACCACAGTGGAGTACGTCACATCGTCCTGCAGCAACAACACATTCAGAAACACTACGTTACGCCCTGGGCTTATTAACCTTTAACAAATAGAGTGACACTGACCCCTTACAGTGAGTTTTACCAGAACTAGAAAACACATTTCTATAAATCTGCAGTGTGTGTTATTACATGTGTGTGTAATGTTGGAGTAAACACACTCCTACAGAAACACTCACCTGTTCCTGCTCCTCTTGGTGTGTGTCCTGTTTGTTTACAGTAGTGTACAGCACGAGAGCGTCATCCTGTTGAAACACAGATTCAGCCAATCACACGCTTTCTGAACACAATAAAACCTTCACATGGAGCTTTTCCCTCCACATCTGAAAAGCAGCTTTAAACCCTGGATGGAAACCACAGAGTCTCAACAAAAGCCTGAGAACTGCCGAGAGAGAAACAGCGGAGGTGGAAAACTAAAGGAAAACACAGGGAATGCTCCCGGATTCAGGAGTTTGGAAAAAGCAGTGAGGTCAGTCTCTGTGCTGCAGTGGCGTAGTGCAGGTCTTACCTGAGTCTCCTGACCTCCTCTACTTCCTGTCTGACTCTCCGTCCGTCCTCGTCTCTGAGCTGTAGAATTAAAGCAGAGACTCACACACAGCAACAGGACTGAGCTCCCAACACTGTGTGTGTGTGTGTGTGTGTGTGTGTGTGTGTGTGTGTGTGTGTGTACCTCTGTATCTCCAGTAGAAGACTCCTCCGAGGACCATCAACAGCAGTGAAGCCCCCACAGCAGCGCAGATGTAGATGTAGTTGACTGATGAATCTGAACCTGAAAGAACAGAGAGTGTGTGATGGTGGGGGTCTCTGGTTAAAATCTATCCTCAGTCTTAACAATGCTTTAGAAAAACGTGTCTCCGACCCACACCCCACACATTTCTAAAAGGAGCAGCACATTCGCTGTGAAACGGTAATTACAGAAATGTGAAATCTGGGGCTGGAATTAGCTTTTACCTTTTTGGGAGGAAACTGTGGAGGAAGGTTCAGCTGCAGATGTGGGAATGATTTGATCAAGTGTTGAACTCGGTGTTGGAGGTGGGATCCCTGCGAGGAGAGAAGAGTCCATGATGAATGTTGTAGAGATGAGCACTGTGCTGGAACTACACTGGAAACTTCCAGAATCCCAAACATTTTACACTACTACATTAATTCTACAACTGATCCACACTCAATAATTCATCACACACTGATGACCTCAGGACTGGTCACTGGTAAAGACCAGCACTACGTTATGAAGATGGTCCTCTACCTGCATCACAACACATTCACACTGTGTTTTACCTTCAACAGTGAGACTGATGTCTTTGGGTCCACTTCCATCAGCTTCACAACTGTACCATCCTCCATCCTCTTCAGTCAGGTGTGATATGAGCAGAGAGAGATTTCCTGGAGAGTGAGAGTTAAACAGCTGGACTCTGTCTCTCTCCTGATGAATGTCAATGAGGATCATTTCTGATGAGCTCTTGATTATCTTCCAGGTGAATCTCTTGGGTTTGGCTCGTAGTTCAGAGCAGTAACAGGGCAGCAGGACTGACTCTCCTAGACGTGCTCTGATAGATGTTTCACTGTTGTCCAGAGCACAACCTGCAGAAACACAGGAGCATAAAGACTTCAGTATGAATCCTGTGCAGTAATGAGATTCTCTCAGCTGAATTGTTCAACATTATTTTGAAGACTCTGCTCTGAACGGATGAAATAACTGCACTTTAATGTAACTCAGTAAAATGGTCAGAGGGAGTGAGTGACCAACCTGGTCTTCATCAGTTAAACAGGATTTAAAATGCTGTAAATACACTGTAAACAATGGAAACCTACAGCGAGTGACTGAAGTGGTTTATTGAAGTCAAACTGTGGATGATCAGTGTTTATTGGAGTTTAATAAAACTATGTAATCTTCTTGTTCCCACATGAAGTGTTTGGAGGGTGAGCTGATGAACTGTGTGTTACAGTGGAGGCTGTAGATTTGCTGCATTTCCTGACCAATGAGCAGCTTAATGATAAAGAAGACTGACCACACAACTGACCACTGCAAACAGAAGCATTTCACAACACTTTCATTGCACTGATGTTGTTCTACTGCTACAACAATCAGCAACTTCACACAATGACTTCACACACTTTACACACTTCACAAAGACTTCATTTCTGAAGCAGCGCAGACAAAGACCAAAGGTGTGTGTAGAGTGTCCCCAACACAACTGTAGACACCAGTGAAGATAAATGTAGTTCTGACATCATCATTACATTATGGATATTGATCAGAGAGGGGTTACCTTTAACAGTGAGTCTGATGTATGTGAATCCACTTCCTCCAGCATCACATTTGTACTCTCCTCCATCCTCTTCAGTCAGGTGTGATATGAGCAGAGAGAGATTTCCTGGAGAGTGAGAGTTAAACAGCTGGACTCTGTTTTTGTACTCAGCAGAAAGTGTTATGGTAGTCCCACTGTTTCCATTTTTTCCATCTTTCTCCCAGGTGAATGTCTCAGGTGTAGAGTTGGTGTCAGTGCAGTAACAGGGCAGCAGTACTGACTCTCCAGTGTATGCAGTAATCTCTGTTCTCTGCCTGTGGTTTTCCAGTGTGCATCCTGCAGAAACACAGCAGTGAATGTTCTTCATCTTTAAACACCTCTGAACATGTGGAAGTTTTTCAAAATGAAGCTTGACGTTCTCACAACAAAGTGTCATCACCTGCACAACACTCGCTTCATCACAAACAGAGCGTTACTTTAAAGACGTCTTTATAAAAAGAGATCACTGACCAGTCCAGACTCCAATCTACTGTTCCTCACTTTAACCACAGTCAGAAACAGAGAGGATTGTACAGGTACATTTCTGTTCAACAAGTAAAAACAATGGAAATGTACCATCAAAGGAACAACAGTGGTCTTGGTCTATTGGAATATCCTACTCTCATGTTTCTAACTGAAGTTACTGAAGACCTGTGCTTAAGGGGACCACCCCAGTGATGTGAGGGGGATCACCCCAGTTACAGTGTGGTATCTGTTACTGAGAGTGTTCTGGAGAGAACACTGTTCTGACTCTATCACAATGATGGGAGAAAATCACCTCGGCTTGAGTGGAGGTTTCATACAGAACCATGAAGACTCCAAGAAGCCCTAGTGTTACTAATGGTTCATGTCCTGGTCACATGCTTCACCAAAAAAGACTCCCACCACTGCTACAAGTCAAAGAGCCCATTTCAGTTCCATTCTAGCGTCTCTTCACCAGAATCTGAAGCTCTAACTGGACTGTGGTGGACAGTGGACAGTAGGAAAAGAGATGAACTTACCTTCAGCCACATGGAGGACAAGCAGAAGATAAAAACACAGCTGCATTGTGTCTGAGATCTACAACACCGTCACTACACACAGCAACAACAACACTCCTGAAGATCCACCTCCTCACAAACTACACAACTGAACACCAACACACACCAGTGTCCTCAACTCCACAACATTCCCCACAATATCAGCACTAAACTAAAGCCTGAGCGCTTTACTGGACTCTTCCACAACGTCACTGTGTTCTCTCTCTCTCTCTCTCTCTCTCTCTCTCTCTCTCTCTCTCTCTCTCTCTCTCTCTCTCTAACACCATAAATGGGGAAGTGCACTTGGTGTTTTCACTTGTTACTTCCTTTTTCTTCTCTTCATAGCCCATGTTGCACCATGTAGTGTCCACTGCGCAGACTCAGAGAGAAACAGGCCCCATCTCTCTTAACCACAACTGTGGCCTCATTGCCATGACAACAGAGAGGAAGCAGAGGCCCAAGATAGTGCTATCTCTGACCATCACCTAAGTTATCACCTCATCACCCCTCTGTACACACACCTCCACTCTGCAATCCTTTAGCCTTTGTTGAGTTTCAACCCTTAAACTCCCAAAATTTAGTGAGTATAAAGCTAAAGTAAATCTGTAACTATCTCAACATAGGTAGACTGCTCTGTAATGAGAACACAGTAAAGATGAACAGGGGTCAGATGAGCTCTCTCTCTCTCTCTCTCTCTCTCTCTCTCTCTCTCTCTCTCTCTCTCTCTCTCTCTCTCTCTGCTATTCTCACACATTAAATACAGGTATGTGGTTGTGTCTTGTAGCACTCACTCTCTTCCTTCCCATGACATCATCCACTACGTCACACATGCAGAAGGACTGAAGTTCACAGGATCAGTCATGGGTCGGTTAAAGAAAATAAAAATGACCAAGTAAAAGGAGGCAGAACAATACAATAATAGTATTTATGTGTTTTATTATTGGAGACACTTTTAGAAACAGTTCTAATCAAGAGAAAGGAAAGCAGTTAAAAGTCATGGTGATAAATGTGGCCCCCACACTACACCCGCCCTCTTCTGTGAGAAGGTTATTAGCCGTACAGACCAGTGTGAGATGTGTTTCTCTCCACAGAGCTGATCACTGTCACCTCGCTCCACTCTGATGATGGTGTGCTGGTGTTAGACGTGAGAAAGGGAAGGAACAAGAAAATTCTAAGCAGTCACACACTCCACACACAGCCTCAGGAGCGGAGAGCTTCCACACCTGCAGTGGACTGTACCCAGAGCCCTGACTACAACAGAACCAGAGATCAGTGCTCGGGACCAAGTCCAGTCTCAAAAACAGCTTTTACACTTCACCAATAGAATCACATCCATGGAGCAACTGGGTCTGGGTCCGGAAAAGGCTCTAGTGTGAAAATGCTGAGAGAGAGACAAACAGGCCCCATCTCCATTAACCACAACTATGACCTCATCACCATGACAACAGAGAGGAAGCAGAGAGAATAGTCACATCTCTGACCATCTACAAACTGACCACAGCACACCAGAGACACGTGCCGTTGTGTGCTTAGCTGAACCTAAGTGTGCTTTTAGGTCCTTTACACCTTTATTTACTCCACAAAACATGGGAATTTCTTTTTTAATTCATCCGAGAACTTACATTTACGTTTTGGCATAGCTGCTCGAGATGAGGGTGGGTACATGAGATTTGCCTGACGTAAACAAGGACTACTGACATGCAGACTGACCATTTAAATTTTTACAGAGAAGGTTATCGGCCAATAACGGTAGCTCTACAGTCAGACCGTCCAATCAGAAGATTTTAGGCTACTTCACCACGCCCCCTTCTCACTCAAGCGAACCCGTTGGAGTAGGGGAGGGCGGGACTAGTTTGTGAATGAAAAGCTTCTTGAAATTCTATGTAAGCTCTAGAAAAACAAAATCCCGGACGTTTGTGAAATTCAGCCTGGACATTTTTTTAAGTCTAAAAAGGAGGACATATCCAGGTAAAAGAGGACATCTGGTCACAGTCTAAGGTCCACCAGCACTCTGGACTTTACCGGGTGTCTTCACACTGTTAAAGTGTTCATCGGCAGCTGATGAGTAACTGTCAGAGTCATGGGACCACACACCACTTCCTCTTTCATGGTGCAGTGATTCTCAGTAAATGAACTCACACTGACCTCAGTACAGACACAGTGGACTGGTCAGTGTGGGCCACTCTACTGAGATACACCTGCAGATGTGTGAGATGTGAATGGCTTTGAGTTAGAGCCGTAACATTAAAATCACCTTGTTTCTACACTCACTGCTCCACTGACCACACAGGAGCACTGTGTAGTTCTACACTGCTCTGCACAGAGCCCCACTGTTACCAGGGAGTGAGTGTGAAAATGAAGCTGAGGTCACCACAGACACTCTACAGTCTCAGGTTATTGTTTTTATTGCCGCTGCCACAATGTTTCTATCAAACAAACGCAGCATCAGTTCATTTTACTGAATCAGTGAATTTATAAAGAAGATTCAGTGAGTTTGTTCACTGCTCAGACTGCTCTCAGGTCAGTACAGTCACACAGTAAATCACCCTAAGAGAGAGAAACCCACCCATTAACATAAGAGATGGTAACAGAAAGATAACACAGGAGGAATTAAAACATGCTTAAGATTTTAGAACCTGTTTGAAATGTTATTATATCCCCCCTTCTTCATCAACAAACACCAGGTTAATACACACTTACAGTGAATGTCTACAATTGCAGGGAACTGCAGTTCTCTCTGGTTTGTTTATGTTCAGAATCTGTGCATCTTTTAAGGTGGGATGGTGTGTTTAAGAGAAAAATGACTGTTGTTGCATGTGGCTGAAGTGTAAATTGCGTAAGTTTTTATTCACTGTTTTGAATCACCAAAGAAACTCATTTGTAACTTGAGTTGTTTAGTTTTGAATCACTTTCGGTCTGTGTTTACTTTCATGCAGTTACAGTGGGTTTCTACCTAAATCTGAATCAGCAGAAAAGAGTCAATTTAACCCACAAATGGAGCAGGAATAGAGCAACATCATCATCTCTTTTCATGCTTTTCAACATTAGGAGGACATTTTTGGCCAAGAGACAGGAAGCCTAACGTATTTGACTGAGCCACTTTGTTTTTTGTTTTTTTTTTCCTAATTTTTTTCCTGCTTTTTTAAACACATTGGACTGGTTCCCAGCTCAAACAGATTGAAGAGGAGCAAATGTTGAAGAAACATCTTCTGAATTTTATTAAAAACATTTTTGATCATGATTGCGAACATAAACTTTAAATGATTTAATGATATTAATAAAACTATTGTTCTCTGATTCGAGTTGGTGAACACTTCAGAGCCCAGTGTACGTTATCTACAGCTGTTCACATCAGAAACACAGTTCAGCTCAGGTTTAATTTCAAATAAAACTAATATGACTTCAGTAAAAGTTTAGCTGAATGTCCAGGAAATGGTAATTTTAGCAAATAAACAATGAAATCTTAAAAAGTGAGAACATATATGAGTTTGAACAACACAGTGCTCCTCTGTGGTCACTGGAGTCAGTGGAGAATGAGTGAAGAATCTAGGAGAAAATCTCACTCACCTTCAGAGCCCTGAGGTCCAGTGAAGAGAAGATAAAACATCAGCAACATTGTCCCTAGTAAAAACAGCACTGAGTTCCAGCACAGTGACCACTCCACACTCACTCTACACACACACACACTGTTTACACACACACACACACACACACACACAGTCTAAGGTCCACCAGCACACTGGACTTTACCGGGTGTCTTCACACTGTTAAAGTGTTCATCGGCAGCTGATGAGTAACTGTCAGAGTCATGGGACCACACATCACTTCCTCTTTCATGGTGCAGTGATTCTCAGTAAATGAACTCACACTGACCTCAGTACAGACACAGTGGACTGGTCAGTGTGGGCCACTCTACTGAGATACACCTGCAGATGTGTGTGATGTGAATGGCTTTGAGTTAGAGCCGTAACATTAAAATCACCTTGTTTCTACACTCACTGCTCCACTGACCACACAGGAGCACTGTGTAGTTCTACACTGTTCTGCACAGAGCCCCACTGTTACCAGGGAGTGAGTGTGAATATGAAGCTGAGGTCACCACAGACGCTCTACAGTCTCAGGTTATTGTTTTTATTGCCGCTACCACAATGTTTCTATCAAACAAACACAGCATCAGTTCATTTTACTGAATCAGTGAATTTATAAAGAAGATTCAGTGAGTTTGTTCACTGCTCAGACTGCTCTCAGGTCAGTACAGTCACACAGTAAACACAAAGACAAACAGAAATATTAATAAACATCACATATAACTTCACAACTTGAAGCAATAGGTGTAGAATTTATATTAAAATAAAAAGTTATAAACCACAATAAATACCCCCAGGTTTTCAGAGTGGTGAATAAACACAGTCCACAGATAACGACCAGATGAGGTCGGTGTGCTCGTAACCATGGAAACCCCTTAGTCCTCAGGTGAGGGTGACCTCTGGTGTCCAGGGCCAGTGTGACTCAGGACAGTGGGTGAGTTTTTAAACCCTGTGTCCACTCTCTGTCCACTCTGTGAGACACTCCTCCCTCGGTGGTCCACCTTGTAGATGTAAAGTCAGAGACAGTAGCTCATCTGTCACTGCACAATGTGTGTCGCTCGTCCTCTAGTCCTTCATCAGTGACACAGGACGCTGTCGGCTGGATGTTTTTGGTCGGTGGACTGTTCTCAGTTCAGACACTGAGGGGTTTAAAAACTCCAGCAGCACTGCTGTGTCTGATCCACTCTACACCAGCACAACACACACTAACACACCACCACCACCACGTCAGTGTCACTGCAGCACTGAGAATGATCCACCACCACATCACACCTGCTCTGTGGGGGTCCTGACCATTGAAGAGCAAAGAGGTGAAAGAGAGCAAATAAAGTATACATAACAACAGCTGGACTACAGTCTATAAATGTAGATTTTGTAGAGCACTCCAAAGTGCTCCTGTGTGGTCGGTGGAGCTGAGAGAATGGACAGTGATGGCACTACTCCAGACTGACCGCTCCGTCTCCATCAGCAGCGCGGTAGTGGACTCTGGCTGGACCTGATGGAGGTGTAGAGGTAAAACAGAGGGCAATTGGTCTCATACTGGATCCTGATTGGGTGGATTGTACCTTTGTTTCTCTTGGTGTAATAGACCACACCCACCACCATGTGGAGAAGGATCACAGTGACCAAGGCAAAGGGGACGAAGGGCAGAGACTGTGGGGAATCTGTGGGGAAGTGAGTGTAGATACAAGGAGGTCGTGTTAATGTTATGTAGAGACTGCAGACTGCCGTGTTCCTCTATCATCACTGTGTGGAGTAATCACATTAGAAATAGACTCTCAGTGTTTAACCTTCATTACCATCAGGAGCTGGAGAGGATGCTGTGGATGACGAGGTCAGACAGGTGTGACCTGTGACCACTGATGAATGAGTTGTTTTCTCTGGTTCTTTAGAGGATAGTGTGAATGTATGTGTGAGTGTTTTTAGTTGAAGCAGCTTCATGAGAAGTCAGCCCACCTTCAGTGATGCGGTGTGTTCAAAATAACGCTCGTCATTTCCGCTGTTGTGTTGCAGATGACACGCCCAAACTGATCATGACACTGCGTCTGCAGCGGACGATGTGGAGAAGGGTGTATTTCAGAACAGAGAGGACTCAGGACAGATGGAAGACTGATGTAAGCATGCTTTAACGCCAGTGCATTTCTATATACAGATGATATTCTGGGATGATACTAGACACACACACACACACACACACACACACTGGACCTGCTGGGCTTTTAATTTAGATAAAAGCCATTGGCTTTTTTAAGCTCTGAGACCTGAAACTGTGATGAGCTCAGACCACAGACCACAGCTATGTCTTAGTTGAAACTGACATAGTCTTCAGTATATAGACCCTACACCAAAGAGTGAAATGTACCTAGTGAAGTTCAACACACACTGATACACACATCTCTCAGCAGCTCTTCACTGGAGTTAAACACACACAGATACACACTCTCTCAGCAGCTCTACACTGGAGTTTATCACACACTGATACACACTCTCTCAGCAGCACTACACTGGAGTTTATCACACACTGATACACACTTTCTCAGCAGCACTACACTGGAGTTTATCACACACTGATACACACTCTCTCAGCAGTGAGACACAATGGATGTAACTATAAGTCACTGTTATTTGAAATATTTCATCATCAGTTTCTTGACAATTGCAAAAACACATGCAACGTCCTGTTAGACCTGACCACACTGCTGCTTCCTTTGTTGTGGTGCAGGTTTGCATAACACACACACACACACACACACACACACACACACACACACTCACATACTGATCAGCCATAACATTATAACCAGCTTCTCTCACTGTCCATTCTCTCAGCTCCACTGACTACACGGGTGTGCTTTGTAGTTCTACAACTGCAGACTGTAGTCCAGTTGTTGTTCTGCATACTTTATTAGCCTCTTTTCTCCCTGCTCTTCTAGATGTAATGTACTATAGAGTGATGTGATGTGATGGTGTGTGGTGGACTCACCTCTCCACTATCCACCTGCTTCTGTCTCTGTTCTGCTGAAGGAAATCATACAGAGTGAGAGATGAATTTATACAGACATTTAACCACATGGGTGTGTGTGTGTGTGTGTGTGTGTGTGTGTTTGTGTGTGTGCGTGTGTGTGTGTGTGTGTGTGTGTTTGCGTGTGTGTGTGTGTGTGTGTGTGTGTGTGTGTGTGAGGACCATCAGGACCTAGAGAGGATGCTGTGGATGAAGAGGTCAGTCTGGTTTGACCGGTCCCCCCTGCAGTAGGTGTAGGGTTAGATGGGGTCCCTGAGGAAGGGGAAGGAGTTTAGAGTCAGTGTTGTAACAGGACGGTAGTGACACAGAGACAGTAACAGCACGTAAGTGAATAGAGAACTCTTACACAGAACAAAGATAGTGTCTTACCTTTAGACTCCAGTGTAGAGCTTCTGATAGAATGTGTATTGGTGTGTTTTAAACTCCAGTGATAACATTACTGATTTTTTTATTTTCTCCTCATTGGACCCCAGGGCTCTGACGGTGAGTACATCACAGCCATCGAGTGGGCCGATAGTTCTGGCTGAATTTTGTGGCTGAGACATGGCTCAAATGACTCGACCATAGTCCGGCAAAACTAAATCATAACTGTGCCACGACCGAGTTTGAGCCAGAAGAACGTCACAACTGCCAGACTCAGCCCAGATCTGGCTCATTACTGGTTGTAATAATGCACCTGGAATTGGGCCATATGCAGGGTGCCACATTCACGCAGAGTCACAGCCAGCCAACAGTGCCAACGTAGAGTCAGAACTGGGCCAGACATGGTGTACTTAAAAAAGCATGCAGAGGTTTAAAACCAAACCCTAGCCCTGTCTCTAACTCTAACCTGCAAAGGGGAGAGGACAGATCAATGGCCCACAACAACTGGAGGAGACAGTGCACTCTGTAGCATAAGAGACAGGGTGCGTGAGGTCACTAGAGGAGAGATATGGAAGAAGATCCTCAGTGGCACTAGCTAGAAAGGTAGAAACTGGGAGCAGTTTGGCTGCCAAGAAGAGAGGATAGGATGAAGGTCTACAGAAGTACCTGAGGACAGAGTGAAGGCTGTAAAAGTAGAGGCAGTTAGCAGGGAGGTGAGTGGTTAGGCTGAAGGTCTGTGGTAGTCTGTGAGAAAATATGATCTGTAAAGTTGGGTTGGGAACAGTGTAGCTGTGAAGTGGAGAGGCAGGAACAAAGATCTGCAGCAGAAGAGAGTGCAAGCCGTACAGTGCAGCAGGGCACTGCTTGTTTGTGAAAGGAAGGGCATAAAGATAAACGTCCACAGCAGCTTCTGAGTAGAGAGCACAAGGTGCAAAGTTGGAGGCAGGGGGTGGTGCTGTCCCAAAGTGAGGGGTAGGGATGATGGTTTGCAGCACGAGAGAATATGGGCTGTAAAGGAAGAGGAGGGGTGCAACAAGCCCGCAAATAGGAGGGGTTAGGACAAAGGTCCTCATCAGGCGAGAGGATGGGCTGCAAGGAAGGGGCAGGGTGTGGGATAGCTGCAAAGGTAAGGAGATTAGGACGAAGGTCCGTGACACCCCCCAAAAAGTGATTGAGCTGGAAAGTCAGAGACTGGGAATAGTGCAGCAGCAAAAAGGAGAGGCGGAATGAAGGTCCACAGCACCTGTAAAGAGAGCATGAGTGACCACAGCAGCACCACCTGAAAAGTGAAAGTATGAGTTGTAAAGTTAGAGGGTGGGTATGGCAAAAACGCAAAATGAAGTGGTTGGGACAAATGTCCACAAAGTACACAAGCTGTTAAGTTAGAGGCTGGGAGCAGCATGGATGCAAAGGGAGGGGTTGGGATGATGGGATGGGAGAGCAAACTGATAACGAGGAAGTCGTGCAGTGAGGAGAATGCCTTCAGTGCCCAGAATGTTGGGCAGGAGGCAGGTCCGCAGCACCACCTCTGGTGGGGAGGAGAAGCAGCAGGCATTGAATGACGAAGCAGTCCCATAGCTGTTTAGATGGAGAAGGGTGGAATATTAGGCTTGGGGCCGTAGACAGATGTGGGGGTTCAGTCTTTACGACTGTCTAAAGTGGCTCCAAATATGAGGCAGAGAATCAGCAGAAATTAACTCAGAGCAGAGGAGTAAGCTCACATTGAGAAGCAGTCAAATCAAAGTTCGTGTCATGAGCCAAGTGCAGTGAGTTTGTCTGACGCTGACATTATTTGAGTTTGCAGGGTGTATATTTAGGGCTGAGGGGAGGATAAGCTGTTTAACTCTCACTCTCCAGGAAAACTCTCTGCTCATACAATTACAAAATCTGTGGACTGTGATACTTTTCCTCCCTGAAAACCTGGGGGTATTTATTGTAGTTTATTACATTTTCAGATTAATATTTCATACCTATTATATTATAATATAAGTGTAATATTTACATTCCATCCTATTGCTTCAAGTTCTGTGTTAAAAGTTCTGTTTGTTCATGTTTCTATCTTGGTATTGTTATTAACTGTGTGGCTGTACTGACCTGAGTGCAGTCGGAGTAAACAAACTCACTCAAACTGCTTCATGAACTCATTGATTGAATAAAATGAAGAGATTCTGAATTTTTTTATGTAAGTATTTTGACAATTGTAATAAAACTAACAAAGACAGAGGGTCTGTGCTGACCTCAGCTTCACTTTCACTCCCTGGGAACAGTCAGAGAGAGAACAGGGGTCCTGATCATTGAAGAACAGTGTGAAAGAGGCCTAACTATAAATGCAGAGTAACAGCTGGACTCCAGTCTGTGATTGTAGAACTACAAAGTACTCCTGTGTGGTCAGTGGAGCTGAAAGTGGACAGTGAGTGTAGAAACAAGGAGGTGATCTTAATGTCACGGCTCCAGCTCAAAGCAAACACATCACACACATCTGCAGGTTTATCTCAGTAGAGTGGCCCACACTGACCAGTCCACTGTGTCTGTACCGTGGTCAGTGTGGGGTCATTTACTGGACAATAAAAGAGGGAAAGGTGAGAGCTCTCATCACTTGGACAGTTCATTATCAGAAAGTGAGAACTGAACTCTCACACAGCTGCTGATGAACACTTTGAGAGTGTGAAGATGTGAACTGCAATGCGACTGAACACAGGTGCAGGCCTTGAATTCAGATCGTGGATCTAGATATTGTAATCACTGATGGACAGATATATTCACTGTACACTTTATTTTTCTCCATTCGTCTGATAGAACACCCGCTCTGAGAGAGTTTGTAGCAGTGTAGAGGTATGAATCACACAAAATGGAACCACAGACTCAATACAAACACAGCTCAGTGCTTTCTCTGTCGAGACTCAGTTCCTCCTCGGCTTCCTCTTTGCTGCTGTGGCCTCTTTCATCTTCCACACAGCGGTTGTTTACATGTTGCTTTTCAAGAATAACAAAGGTAAAGGGTCAATCAGCAAAATGTGACAAAGTCCATCCGGGTCACAGCACCATTTTATTAAAGAGAATTAAACTCTTTCAGCTGCAGAAGCAGGAGAATCTTTATTCTTTGAGTTTACAGAACAGATGATTTACTCTCACGTACACGGGTATGAAACATGAGCTGCTGGTTCTCCAGAGTCACAAAGTCTGTATAGGTTTCAGTCCCTTAACTGAACTGGGAAACACCATGGACCCAACAGCTATATCTACATAGAGACTAGACGCGTACATATACACCGATCAGCCATAACATTATGACCACCTCCTTGTTTCTACACTCACTGTCCATTCTCTCAGCTCCACTGACCACGCAGGAGCCCTTTATAGTTCTACAGTTACACTGTGTGTGTGTGTGTGTGTGTGTGTGTGTGTGTGTGTGTGTGTGTGTGTGTATCAGAATGTTAAAGTAGGTCACATGACCACTATGGGCAACTCAAAGCATAAACTAGGACTTTCCATCAGCTTCCAACTGTGCACAGAATCATTTATTATTAATATTATTATTATTATTATTATTATTATTAATGTATTAATTATATAATTGAGTGTGACTTTAAAGGGGGTGTCAGTGAGCCACTCCTCACCTCTGACACAATCCCAGTGTTACACAGTAAATCATGACCTCCCTGGTTTATCTTTTCCCAGAGCCTCCACCCTGTGTTTTTTTTTTTTTTTTTTTCTTTTTACTCAGACTCTCACTGCGGCTGATATTTATTTATTTATTAATAAAACTATATTCATAATTGAACCTGCACAAAACAAAAATGCTGCAAAATAATAATAATAATACTAAATATGAGAAAAAAAAATTAAACAAACTAAAATGTTAAAGCTTTTTGAAAGTAAAGTAACTGCAGCAGAAATGAGAGAAAACACAACACAGTGATTATACATTGTAATAAAAAACAAAATGTGTGTGTGTGTGTGTTTGAGGTCAGAGTGTGGTGTGTTGATCAGGTTTGTGAGTCAGCAGGTGGTGTGTGGTTCACGTGCTCCTCTGACTCTCTGAAGTTCTCCTCTACGACAGCTTCACTGCTCCTTCTCCATCCACAGTGTTGTAGTAAACGGGGGAGGAATCTGGTGCTGAGTTGGAGATGAACAAAAGCAGAGGGTTAACACACACACACACACACACACACACACACACACACACAGAAACATAAACAGGATGGTGGTGGTTTAATGAGTAGGACGTACCTTTGCTTCTCTTGGTGCAGTAGACCACCGCTACAACAATGTGGAGAAAGACCACCGTGACCAGGGCAAAGGGGATGAAGGGCAGTGACGGTGGAGACTCTGCAATAAGAACATCATTCACTGACTTACACAAAGATCATGGAGCAAAACATTAAAAACTATCCTCAGTCTTAACAACACTTTAGAAAAACGTGTCTCCAACCCACACCCCACACATTTCTAAAAGGAGCAGCACATTCACTGTGAAACGGTAATTACAGAAATGTGAAATCTGGGCCTGGAATTAGCTTTTACCTTTTTGGGAGGAAACTGTGGAGGAAGGTTCAGCTGCAGATGTGGGAATGATTTGATTAAGTGTTGAACTCTGTGTTGGAGGTCGGATCCCTGCGAGGAGAGAAGAGTCCATGACGAATGTTGTAGAGATGAGCACTGTGCTGGAACTACACTGGAAACTTCCAGAATCCCAAACATTTTACACTACTACATTAATTCTACAACTGATCCACACTCAATAATTCATCACACACTGATGACCTCAGGACTGGTCACTGGTAAAGACCAGCACTACCTTATGAAGATGGTCCTCTACCTGCATCACAACACATTCACACTTTGTTTTACCTTCAACAGTGAGATTGATGTATCTGTCTCCACCTCCTTCAGCTTCACACAGGTACCATTCTCCATCTTCTTCAGTCAGGTGTGATATGAGCAGAGAGAGATTTCCTGGAGAGTGAGAGTTAAACAGCTGGACTCTGTCACTCTCCTGATGATTGTCAATGCGGATAATTTCTGATGAGCTTTTGACTCTTTTCCAGGTGAATCTCCTGGGTTTGGCTCGTAGTTCAGAACAGTAACAGGGCAGCAGGACTGACTCTCCTAGACGTGCTCTGATAGATATTGTACTGTGGTCCAGAGCACAACCTGCAGAAACACAGGAGCATAAAGAGTTCAGTGTGAATCCTGTGCAGTAATGAGATTCTCTCAGCTGAATTGTTCAACATTATTTTGAAGACTCTGCTCTGAATGGATGAAATAACTGTACTTTCACCCTATGGACCCTATATATATAGCTATTTTGCTATTCCGTTTATTTTTCAGTGCCTCTTTCAGTTGCATTTAAACAGTAATTATGTGACATATTGAATATGGCTATGTTGTTTTATTTTCTAAAGAACCTTAGCTACTCAAATATGTAATCACTTGAGGTTTTCATGCTGACCGATAAATAAATTTTTCTATAAATTTGTCATGTTTTGACCAAAAATTTCACCTAGCGCCTGCTTTTTTTTCATATTTCTCAATGTACAGCCTTGAAATCATATTCCCACATCGGATATCTTGACACAGATTGTTAGTGTGAGGTGTCTTTTAGTTGAAAACATAAGCATTTTTGATGCTAATTTATTACATGTCATATTACTGTGATAAAATACATTTTTAGCATCAGACGGACATATTTTTCTTGATATTCTAAGCTCTGGGATGTATGACTGATAAAGTTCTGACAGTCACAGCAGGCCCAGACATTCAGGAATTTAGTTCAGGGCAAATATGGACAATATCCCAACAAATAAAAAACATTTTGGTACTTTGGCAATTTTCTCAGATGCTGATAATATTTACAATTATTATTATTATTATTATAATCCTTTTAAAAAATGATGAAATAATACTTGTTAATTTAGAAAACACACAATAAATAATTATTTAAGCTTTTTAGTTTATATTTGTTGATCTAATGCAGTGTTATTTGATGTGAAACCTAAAAAAAACCTTGAAAAACTATAAATCAATAATAGGAATATGTTTTTGCTGATGACTCATATTTTTCTGCCCAGAGACAGTGGGTTGACGTTAAGTGAGTCAAAACGAAACTGAAAGTAAACAGCGTCTTTCTTGTCCCTTTGCAGTGTTTTTTTTTTCTGATTTTAGCGCATATCATTAGAGTCTTTCATGACAAGGACATAAGACAAAAATTTTGAAGGAGCGCCTTGATTTTTAGGTGGTTTTCACACTGGATTACTCCCAGAGGCTTCACAGCACCGCGATGAGAGCGCTATTTTTAGAAACGGTAGGATCTGTGCTTTCTAACGGTATACGGAGCTCACAGACGCATTCAGACATTCAAGACTTACAAAGCTGATTATATAAGGTGTGTTTCTACCCCGCACATTGGTTCGGGTTCGGGTTCTAATGTAACTCAGTAAAATGTTCAGAGCGAGTGAGTGACCAACCTGGTCTTCATCAGTTAAACAGGATTTAAAATGCTGTAAATACACTGTAAACAATGGAAACCTACAGCGAGTGACTGAAGTGGTTTATTGAAGTCAAACTGTGGATGATCAGTGTTTATTGGAGTTTAATAAAACTATGCAATCTTCTTGTTCCCACATGAAGTGTTTGGAGGCTGAGCTGATGAACTGTGTGTTACAGTGGAGGCTGTAGATTTGCTGCATTTCCTGACCAATGAGCAGCTTAAGAAGACTGACCACTGCAAACAGAAGCATTTCACAACAGTTTCATTGCACTGATGTTGTTCTACTGCTACAACAATCAGCAACTTCACACAATGACTTCACACAACTTCACACAATGACACACACTTTACACACTTCACAAAGACTTCATTTCTGAAGCAGCACAGACAAAGACCAAAGGTGTGTGTAGAGTGTCCCCAACACAACTGTTGACACCAGTGAAGATTAATGTAGTTCTGACATCATCATTACATTATGGATATTGATCAGAGAGGGGTTACCTTTAACAGTGAGTCTGATGAATGTCAATCCACTTCCTCCAACATTACATCCATACACTCCTCCATCCTCTTCAGTCAGGTGTGATATGAGCAGAGAGATATTTCCTGGAGAGTGAGAGTTAAACAGCTGGACTCTGTCTCTGTACTGAGCAGAAAGGGTTATGATAGTCCAACTGTTTCCATTTTTTCCATCTTTCTTCCAGGTTAACGTCTCAGGTGTAGAGTTGATGTCAGTGCAGTAACAGGGCAGCAGTACTGACTCTCCAGTGTATGCAGCAATCTCTTTTGTCTGCCCTTGATTTTCCAGTGTGCATCCTGCAGAAACACAGCAGTGAATGTTCTTCATCTTTAAACACCTCTGAACATGTGGAAGTTTTTCAAAATGAAGCTTGACGTTCTCACAACAATGTGTCACCACCTGCACAACACTCGCTTCATCACAAACAGAGCGTTACTTTAAAGACGTCTTTATAAAAAGACATCACTGACCAGTCCAGACTCAAATCTACTGTTCCTCACTTTAAAGAAACACTTAGTATTTTAATCTTAAAACATTTTCGCTTGAAAATAATTGTAATGCTCCACTGATTGGTAAAAGAAATTGTATGCAATTTTATACTTAGGGCATAACAAATATGAGGTGACACTCTGTTTTTCTCAGTCACTGGTTCATACATTGAATATGCATGAAGATAGGTGCTAAAACCGAGGTGTGAGGTCCCCTCCCCACTGCCTAATGAATGGCCCATTAGCTGTCACCGCCACAGCTTTCAAAAGAGAAGAGACCAGAGGCAGATGGCTACAGTTTATCACAGTTTATTGCAAAAAAAAAGAACTAAACAAGCAATAAAAAAATAAATAAATAACTGGCATGAATTAAAATAAATGGAATCTGTGTTCACATGTAAAAATAGTGATAATATACTAAAGATAGTCATACTGTATATCCTTGTGTGTGTATATATATATGAGTCAGTTCAACAAAAGATGCCAGTCTCTAAAACAGTTTCTGTCTGGCTGCATGCAAAGGTAGTCAATAGTCCTGACTTTCGACTATTCGAATCATGTTTATGAAATCTCTCCTTAGAGGAGAGACGTTACGATGGGCTGAAGCCTTAATCAAGGAAATCCTGTCATCTGCCCCTGTCCAGTCTTATGTCTCTAAACCTGTTCAGTCCCCAGTATTGTCTCAATTCCTGTCCAATGTGCCATCTCAATCTCATGTCAAGTCCTGTGTTTCCACTCCCATACTGTCTAATCCATTCATGTCCCTAGTCCCGTCTCCTGTTTCATTTTGTAAGTCACCTGTCCAGTCTCTTGGTTAGTCTCCTGTCACTACCCTTTGTCAGTCTCCTGTCCTGTCCCGAGTCCAGTCTCCTATTTCCAGTCCTGTCATGTCCCCAGTCCCTGTGTCTGTTCCTGTCTTGTCCTGAGTCCTGTCTCCTAATGGTTCCTTGTCTTGTCTTAGTCTGTCTTGTTTTCCGTGCTCTCTCCTGTGCCAGCTCCTGGGGGGTCTAGCTGTACGCGCCCTGGGAGTTGCGTGTTCAGGAAGGGGCATCTCTCATGCACTCGTCCTGTCATACCTGTTTTCCATGCCATGTGCTCTCTCTGCACATGGCTCTGTCTGTTGTTGTCTATGTCCCGCCTTTGTCCCGCCTCCTTCTCTATATTCCTCGTTATCTGTTTCAGGTGTGTCTCGTTTGTATGTAGTATTTAAGTTCCCTTGTGTCATTTCCTGGTACCGGTCATTCGTTTTGGTTCCAAAGACATGTCGTTTTATTTCTTTCCTACTCCAAGTCTAGTCGTTGTGTTTCCTAGTCATGTCGTTTCGTTTCCTAGTTATGTCGTTTCGTTTCATAGTGTTTTCTAGTCATGAAGTTTTGTTTCCGTTCAATTCCCAGTCATGATGTTTCTTTCCTGTAAGTCTTGTTATTTTGCCTCCAATGTTTCCCTGTCATGTTGCTTAGTCTGGTCTTTTTGACTCTATCATTTCCTCGTTTCATTTCTGTGATCTTGTCATTTCCGTAGTTGCCTTTGTTTTTTCTTTTTTTTTTTTTGTTATATCTTTTGTTTTATTAAAAATACTGTGTTTTAGCGAGTGTGTCCATCTTCATCAGTCCGCCCCGTGATACGTGACACCCACACACACTTTTATTAAACATAAAATACAAAAGAAACATCCTACAAATTGTTAAAATCCCGAACCAGATAAAAAATTTATTAAAGATCTAAACAAACTTACAACAGTCAGCAAACCAGCAGTAGTTATATTTTAAAAGACAAACATGACTCAGGCCTGAAACTAAATAGGACTGTGTGCCAATAGGGTACAGCAACACACACACACACACACACACATTTCTAGCACCTCTTCAGCAGAATCTGAAGCTCTAACTGGACTATGGTGGACAGTGGACAGTAGGAGAAGAGATGAACTTACCTTCAGCCACATGGAGGACAAGCAGAAGATAAAAACACAGCTGCATTGTGTCTGAGGTCTACAACACCGTCACTACACACAGCAACAACAACACTCCTGAAGATCCACCTCCTCACAAACTACACAACTGAACACCAACACACACCAGTGTCCTCAACTCCACAACATTCCCCACAATATCAGCACTAAACTAAAGCCTGAGCGCTCTACTGGACTCTTCCACAACGTCAGAGAGGAACTGTGTTCTCTCTCTCTCTCTCTCTCTCTCTCTCTCTCTCTCTCTCTCTCTCTCTCTCTCTCTCTCTCTCTCTCTTTCTCTCTCTCTCTGTCTCTCTAACACCATAAATGGAGTGTTTTCACTTGTTGCTTCCTCTTTCTTCTCTTCATAGCCCATGTTGCACCACGTCACATCACGTGTCATCACTCCTAACTGTGCAGTTACACACAGCAATGTCTAGTGTAAAGCTTTCTCAGAAGAGTAGAGGCTCATACTGCACCAAAGAGGGACATTCCCCATGTTGACTGAGCAGGTGTCCCCAAACTTTAGTCTCTGTAGTGTAGTATATAGCAGTGACCTGGCTACATAAGCCCCTCTGTCTGTGAGTAGTGTCCACTGCGCAGACTCAGAGAGAAACAGGCCCCATCTCTCTTAACCACAACTGTGGCCTCATCGCCGTGACAACAGAGAGGAAGCAGAGGCCATCTCTGACCATCAGCAAACTGACCAAAAAAGACCACAGAGTACTGAGTTATAATAATAATAATAATAATAATAATAATAATAATAATAATAATACATTATATTTATATAGTGCTTTTCAAGAACTCAAAGACACTTACAATAGTTAATAAACAGAACACATTCAAAGACATACAAAACAGAGCAAATACAGAATACAAAACATTAACAGACAGAACAAGCATGAAAAGATTAAGTTTGAGGAGTATTATACGCAAGGGAGAAAAGATGTTTTTTGAGCACACTTGAGCGTAGGCATGGGTTTTTAGAGATGGATAAGAGCAGACAGGTGTGAAGTAGCAAAGTTATTTAGAGGTTTGTAAGTGAGAAGAAGTATTTTGAATTGAATACCGTACTTTATGAGAAGACATTGAAGATGTTGGAGAACAGGTGTGATGTGTTGGTGAGAGCGTGTGCGAGTAAGAATGTGGGCAGCAGAATTCTGAACAATCTGAAGTCTTTGGATAGAGGAAGAGCTGATGCCAAAGAGAAGAGAGATGCAGTGGTCTTAACGAGTGGAGATGAAGGCATGGGTAAGGATTTCAGCAGCAGATTGAGAAAGTCCGTCTTCATCCGCCCCGTGATACGTGACATCCACACACACTTTTATTAAACATAAAATACAAAAGAAAACATCCTACAAATTGTTAAAATCCTGAGAAAGAGATGGCATGATTTTGGCGAAATTTACGCAGATGAAAATATGATGTTTTGATTAAAGAAATGATGTGGGCACCAAGTGAAAGTTGATTTGAGGATGACACCCAGATTATCACCAGTTATCACCTCATCACCCCTCTGTACACACAGCTCCACTCTGCAGCACCGCTAGCAATGCTAATGCTAATCCTTTAGCCTGAGGGGCTGTGTCAGGAAGTGGACTGGGGGGCTGTGATGGTGCTGAAAAATGTTTGAAAGCAGCCATTCACACTGTTCAGTTTTAAACCTTAAACTACACTAGACTACACTACACTAAACTACATTACAGTACACTTCACTTATCTACCCAAAATTACACTACACTACAGTACACTACACTAAACTAAACTACACTACATGACACTAAACTACACTACACTAAACTACACTACACAACACTAAACTACAACAAAGTAGATTACACTAAACTACACTACAGTAATCTACATGAAACTAGACTTCCCTAAACTACTCTACACTAAACTACACTACGCTAAACTACACTACACTACACTTCACTAAACTACTCTACACTACGCTAAACTACACTACACTGCACTTCACTAAACTACTCTACACTACACTAAACTACACTAAACTACATTAAACTACACTGCACTAAACTACACTACACTAAAACACATTAGATTACACTATTCTACAATTAACTGCACTAAACTACACTACACTAATAAACACTACACAAAACTACACTAAAGTACATTACCTTACATTACTCTACACTAAACTACACTACACTTCACTAAACTACACTACACTATACCACACTGCACCAAACTTCAGGACACTACACTACAATACACTACACTACACTAAAGTACAATACACTACAGTAAACTACACTAGACTACACTGCACTACACTACACTAAAGTAGATTAAATTGCACTACACTACACTAAACTACACTACATTAAACTGCATTACACTAAACTAAACTACACTACTCTACACTACGCTAAACTACACTACACTACACTTCACTAAACTATTCTACACTACAATAAACTATACTGCACTACACTAAACTACATTAAACTACACTGCACTAAACTACACTACACTAAAACACATTAGATTACACTATTCTACAATTAACTGCACTAAACTACACTACACTAATAAACACTACACAAAACTACACTAAAGTACATTACCTTACACTACTCTACACTAAACTACACTACACTTCACTAAACTACACTACACTATACCACACTGCACCAAACTTCAGGACACTACACTACAATACACTACACTACACTAAAGTACAATACACTACAGTAAACTACACTAGACTACACTGCACTACACAATACTACACTAAAGTAGATTAAATTGCACTACACTACACTACACTACATTAAACTGCATTACACTAAACTAAACTACACTACACTACACTACAATAAACTACACTACACTACACTACACTAAGCTACACTAAAATACACTAAACTAAACTAAACTACACTACACTACACAACACTGCACTACACTACACTACACTGCACTACACTAAAGTAGATTAAATTGCACTACACTACACTAAACTACACTACATTAAACTGCACTACACTACACTACACTACACTACACAAAACTACACTAAAGTACAATACACTACGCTAAACTAAGTCTGTAACGCTCTCAGCTGAATGTCACTGGACTTTTCACTGCTCTCTAATGAACACAGTAAAGAGGAACAGGGCTCACAGCTCCTCACTCTCTCACTCTCGCACACCAAAAAAAGTGGTGTTCATGTATGAAAACGCTTGCTCCCCCACACTCTCTCTCTCTCTCTCTCTCTCTCTCTCTCTCTCTCTCTCTCTCTCTCTCTCTCTCTCGCTCTCTTTTATTCACTACATCCTCCACTAAGTCAAATGCAGAAGTTAGGAGAATGGTCTAAGTTCACCCTCGAGTCAAAGTGTTGTTTCTTTAAAAACAAGGCCTGCAGCCTTCAGCTGCTTTAATGTGCTCCCACAGTGGACACAGACATTCACAGAATTAGTTATAGGTGAGTTACTCTCAGACACTGCACCCACACGTCCACAGAGAGTCTGATGTCTATATTGAGAGAACCTGGCCACTCTGTCATCACTCTGCTAGTAGCGTTCTGATTGGCTCTCCCCACTTCTGTGTGTATTCACTTCTGAGTTTTTGTTCCAGTGACTCAGGGTTTTAATCTCTAAACTGTGTAAGAATAGTAGGCTTGTGATTGGTCAGTTGGCATGTCAGTCTAATTCCCTTTTCCTCCAATAGCAGGTGGTCCCTGGCTACATTAATATTCAAAGCAGTGTGACACTATTGATGAGTGAAGGGATTTAAAACAAGCCAAACAAAGAAAACAGTCATTACAAGTCAACAATTATAAACACATTTACTGTGTGATTGTGTTTATGTATTAAAAAAAATAGTTTTTAACCCTTCCACTACTTGCCACATGTCCTGGACATCAGGGGCAGTGTCTCTGGATCGGCAGATGGGGTGGTAGTTCCCCTTTTTAAAAAGGAAGATCACACTGCTCAGCCTCCCCAGAAAGGTCTATGCAGGGGGTACTGGAGAGGAGAGTCCAGCTGATAGTTGAACCTCAGATCCAGGAGGAACAATGCAGATGGGGTGCTGGGCTCTTTGCTATGAGCTATCCAGTCCCTATTTAAACAGAGCAGGAGTGTGGTTCACATTTCCCGCAGTACATCAGACTGGTTTCTACTTGAGGCTGCCCATAGTCACGGGTTCAGGACAGAATTTCTCCGTGTAGTGAAATGAGGGTTTGGTCTCAGAGTTCCATATCTGCTTTTTGCGGATGATGTGGTCCTGTTGAATTTATCAGGCCGGGACCTCCTTTATCAGTCCAGGACCAGTCTGCAGCTAAGTGTAAAGCAGCGGGGATAAGAATCAGCACCTTTACCATTTAATCTACGTCCCAACCCTCACCTATGGTCATGAGCTTTAGGTAACGGCTGACAGAATGAGATCACAGGGACAAGCGGCTGAGACAAGTTTCCTCCATAGGGTGTTTGGACTCTCCCTTAGAGATGAGGTGAGGAGTTCAGACATCTGTGAGAGACTCGGAGTGGAGCCTTCACTCAGGTTGCTGCCCCTATGACCAGGACCCAGAAAAAACTGTAGAAAATGGATGGATGGATATTAAATACCAGGAGCAGCTGTGGTCTGAAGACCCTTAAGACCTTCTCAGCTTCATCAGTGTGGGTTTCTCTGAGCTGTGAAATGGTGGAGCACCAGTGAGGAAGTGGTGAGTGTTGTCACGGTGCAAAAGTTACTGTGTGGTGACTCTGAGTGCAGGAGTCTGTGGTTTTGTCAGTTCTCTTCAACACAGAACACAGAATATAGAGCACTCCAGGCATTATTTTGAGCAGTATAAAGACCCTCAGCACTGGGCTGTTGAGCAGTGGAACTGAGGATTGTAGACTGATGGAGCTCCAGTTGATTTGGGAGGAGCTGGAGTGGGGTTTGTGATCCAGAAATAATCATTTAATTAGATTTCCACTGTCCATGGTTCTGAAACTGAGCTAGGGAATGGAGCTTCAGGACCTTGGACAGAGCATGTACAGGGCTCAGGAATGTCACTTCACTGTGTATTAGATATGTATGGGTTGTAGTCCCCACAGTCTGTGTGTGAGAGAGAAATAGAGCAGTTTCAGTGACCAGTATGGTGTTATTTTTGTGCCACAATTCTGCATGCACAGATATTTCGAGCGAGCAAGAAGTTTCTGCACGCACAATGTCTCTGACCTGCACGCTCGCTCCACACTTACAGCCATTACAATGTGCCTCAGATTCAGCCAATCAGAAATTTCAAATGACAAAGGTAATTTCTGGTTGGATGACTTGACCGCAAGTGGGAAGGACATACAGGCCGGAGACTAGTAAATAGGTGGATACCGGCGAGTGGGAGGTTATGGTTAGGAAGAAATCTGAAAATGCCCTCTGTACGGCAACAGACCAGTGCACCACAGCCAGTCATTTTATTTTATATTCATTGAATGTGCAACATTGTAGAGCTTTTATCTGTTGTTTTTGGCCTTTTATTTACCTTGATTAACTGAGTCAGCAACGTAGCTGATGTGCTAAAAACAATGTACATAGTGTAAATTAGTGCCAGCAACAACAGTAAATGGTACTGCAACTACTGTAGAAACTACTTCATTAGTAATAGAAAGTACTGTAAATGCTATCTAGAGAGGTAGTTATCAACATACAGCGCTAGCTTATTGTGTAATGCTTAAATCTAAATCACTTTCTAAAGGAAGCTTAATACTGCAATAAAGTTAGCTTGCAGTTAGATATTCAGAATTCTGTTGGCTATAACTCTGTAATGTAGTAACGTACACCTGCATATATCACTGTGTATTTGATTTAACAATGCTTCACAATTTAGATTAATTCAGTTTTTTTGCCGTAAATATTGGTGAAGCAATGCATTTAGCCTTAAAACATACAGTGGATTGAAAGGAGGGTGAACTGAACCAACCAAACCCCCCAAGCCTTCTTGTTCACTCAAAATATCCGCACGTGCATGCAGAATTGTGGCACACAAATAATGCCATACAGTTTCAGTGTCCAAAGGATTACAGACACCTGCTCATCCAACAACTCAAGGGTGTTGATCATGATCTTGTTCCCCCTCTGCTGCAATAACAGCCTTTAATCTTCTGGGTAGGCTTCAGAACATTGCTGTGAGGATGTGATGGAAGCTACAAGTGCATTAGTGAGGTCAGGTGCTGATGGTGGATGATTAGCTCCAGTCTAACTCATGCTGAAGGGATTGGATGGAGCTGCATCACTCCAGAAAACACAGTCCCACTGCTCCACAGCCCATTGTTGGGGGTCTTTATACCCCTCTAGCCCACACTTGGCATTGAGCACGGTGACCTTAAGCTGTGCAGCTGGTCCAGAGCGTCCAGTTTCATTGCCTGTGTCCACAGTGGGGTGTTATAGTGGAGCTCAGTGGAAATAACAGTTGTGAGGCCTTCATCAGACAAAGGCAGATAAGACAGTGGCCGTCCGCTCTGATAATGAACAACAAGCTGCAACCAACCAAGCTCCACCCCCCACCACTGTGGTTAAGACTCTACCACAGAAGAGGAAGCACAGGACCTGAAAGGAAACGCCTCTGTGTGCTGCAACCTGGCAACAGTGTGCACAACATAATACAGACTCCATCTGAATCATAGACCCCCAGCTACGTTAAGGTGCCCCCCCCCCCCCACTGTGGACACAGACATTCACTTGTGCACAGATCTCCATAGAAAAGCATGGGTTTAAATGGGAGACCTTAAAGCAGCCGTACATGAGTCTAGAGTCACCATGCTCAATGCCAAGTGTTGTCTAGAAGGGTGTAACCCCCTCCAGCACTGAGCTGTGGAGCAGTGGAACTGTGTTCTCTGGAGTGATGGAGATCTAATACCTTGGGCCTGAGTCGGTACCTGACCTCTCTCACGGCAAACTGACCACAACACACCACAGAGCACTGAGTCATCACCTCATCACCACCTCTGTGACAGGGGGAAAGGGGGCTGGCAAAGTATGCAGAGCCACAGCTGGACTACAGTCTGTGATTGTAGAACTACAAAGTGCTCCTGCGTGGTCAGTGGAGCTGATAAAGTGGACAGTGAGTGTAGAAACAAGGAGGTGGTTTTAATGTTATGGCTGATCTGTGTTTACCCCCCATCCCCCACCAGTGCGCTGAAGAGAGTCCAATAAGAGGAAGTCAATGAGGAAACACGCTGCTGCAGAGGCTCAACAGGAAGTGTGTGTGTGTGTGTGTGTGTGTGTGTGTTTGTGTGACAGAGTGTTAAAGCAGGTCACATGACCACTGTGGGCTACTCAAGGCCTAGACTGAGACTCCCATCAGCCTCCATCAGTGCACAGCGTCTAAGAGAATGATTTAAATTGTAAATTAATTCTATATTTAACCATTGTGTGTTAATGATATTTGACGCTGTATTCACTCGAGAGTCTTATTTATTTATTAAACCACATTATACACCCATCATGACACAAACAGAATCTATAACACACTGAATCACTGTCCGTCAGAATCAGAAAGATATATTATATTATAGAAAAGTTCAAATGGAAAAGATCAACAGGAAATTTAAACAAATAATAAAGTAAATGCAGCAGAGAGTCGAGAGGAAACTTCAAATTTACTGTAGAATGAACACAACGCAAACTATAGACAATATTAATACTTCATAATCAATAAAAATATCAAATAACTGTGTGTGTGTGTGTGTGTGTGTGTGTATGTGTGTGTGTGTGTGTGTGTGTGTGTGGTGTGTGTGTGTGTGTGTGTGTTAACTGCGTTTGATACAGGCGTATTCTGTAGTATCTCCAGTGTCCAGCAGTGTGTGTGCTGATGTTGATGGTTTGTTGTGGACCACAGTGGAGTACGTCACATCGTCCTGCAGCAACAACACATTCAGAAACACTACGTTACGCCTCTGTGATGTTATTAAATATTAACATTACTATATTAATAGACATTAATTAGCAGTGTAATTAGCCTTTGTCCTGATTCTATTTATTGGTGTATTTTACAGCAGTCATTATTCTTCTGAAGATACAGTAATGTAAACAGAGACACATTATAAACCATAAGTGGAGACTCACACACTGAGCTGTGTAAAAGCAGCCTGCTGTGGGGAATAAAGAGTGTGATACACACGTTTACCAACCTACAGCCACAGGTCAGTGTCACATGTGTTTACCACTAAAGTGTGACAATCACACGCTGCTATTAACCCAACCTGTGTGATGTGGGGCTGGGTCAGGGTTAAGGTTAAGATCTGGTTTAAGTTTAGACTCTCAATGAAGTTTAGGTTTAGAGTGATACCTGATGTTAAAGCTAGAGTTAGGGTTTAATTTAACTGTGGGGTTCCATTAAGATCAGGGTCACACTGCTGTGTGCATTTCACAATGTCCCTTTAATGTAAGTGTAAAATAATGTAATGTAAACACTCACCTGTTCCTGCTCCTCCTGGTGTGTGTCCTGATCTTTCACAGTCTCATAGAGCACGAGAGCATCATCCTGTTGAAACACAAATTCAGCCAATCACACGCTTTCTGAACACAATAAAACCTTCACATGGAGCTTTTCCCTCCACATCTGAAAAGCAGCTTTAAACCCTGGATGGAAACCACAGAGTCTCAACAAAAGCCTGAGAACTGCCGAGAGAGAAACAGCGGAGGTGGAAAACTAAAGGAAAACACAGGGAATGCTCCCGGATTCAGGAGTTTGGAAAAAGCAGTGAGGTCAGTCTCTGTGCTGCAGTGGCGTAGTGCAGGTCTTACCTGAGTCTCCTGACCTCCTCTACTTCCTGTCTGACTCTCCGTCCGTCCTCGTCTCTGAGCTGTAGAATTAAAGCAGAGACTCACACACAGCAACTGGACTGAGCTCCCAACACGGTGTGTGTGTGTGCGTGCATGTGTGCGTGTGTGTATGTGTGTGTGTGTACCTCTGTATCTCCAGTAGAAGACTCCTCCGAGGACCATCAACAGCAGTGAAGCCCCCACAGCAGCGCAGATGGTGATGGTGTGGTTTGATGGATCTGTATTTGATGAGAAGAGAAAGAGAAGTGTGTGTGAAGGTGGGGGTCTCTTATTAAAGACCTGTGTGTTTTAAAATGAGTGAAATAAATGGATTCCAACTCTGCTGTGAAGACACTGTTAAAGATGATGTACCTGGAGGGACCTCACGTGTTCTGTGCTGGTCCTCAGTAGTGGCTTTAGAAGATGGAATGTCCGTGAACAGAAAATGATCTAATGACTTACACATACACTGTTTGTCCAGAATTAAGGCTGATACATGGGTTCAATTGTGTCCATCTCCAGGACGGTGGAAGATCTGAAGCAGCCAAAACACACTCTCCAATACTTCATGCATTAGCACGAGCACTAGATATAACAGCAGGTAACTTTAACTATACACACTCTCCCTGTTGTAGGCGTAGCCAAGTGGCGGAGGGTGTCCGGTTTGGTGGTCTTAGGATCCCATGTCTGCTTTTTGCAGATGATGTGGTCTTGTTGGCTTCATCGAGCCGGGACCTCCAGCTCTTGCTGGACCAGTTTGCAGCCGAGTGTGAAGCGGTAGGGATGAGGATCAGTACCTCCAAGTCCGAGTCCATGGTACTCAGTCGGAAAAGGGTGGAGTGCTCTCTCCAGGTTGGAAGTGAGATCCTGCCTCAAGTGGAGGAGTTTAAATACCTCGGGGTCTTGTTCACGAGTGAGGGAAAGATGGAGCGTGAGATTGACAGGCGGATCGGTGCAGCGTCAGCAGTAATGCGGGCTCTGTACCGGTCCGTTGTGGTGAAGAAAGAGCTGAGCAGAAAAGCAAAGCTCTCGATTTACCGGTCAATCTACGTCCCAACCCTCACCTATGGTCACGAGCTTTGGGTAGTGACCGAAAGAACGAGATCGCGGGTACAAGCGGCTGAAATGAGTTTTCTCCGCAGGATGTCTGGACTCTCCCTTAGAGACAGGGTTAGGAGCTCGGACATCCGGGAGAGACTCGGAGTGGAGCCGCTGCTCCTCCACGTCGAGAGGAGCCAGTTGAGATGGTTCGGGCATCTGGTTCGGATGCCTCCTGGACGCCTTCCTGGAGAGGTGTTCCGGGCATGTCCAACGGGGAGGAGGCCCCGGGGCAGACCAAGAACACGCTGGAGAGACTATATGTCTCGACTGGCCTGGGAACGCCTCGGTATACCCCCGGAGGAGCTGGCGTCGGTGGCTGGGGAGAGGGAGGTCTGGGTTTCTTTGCTCCGACTGCTTCCCCCGCGACCCGGATCCGGATAAGCGGTGGATAATGGATGGAATGGATGGATGGACTCTCCCTGTTGTGGCTGAACACTGCAGAATATTCACAACAATGTTCTAATGTGTTGTTTAAATCTATTTCTTTAGGCTAGAAGATGTACCTCCTGCACAGGGGAGTAACCTCATGTTAATTCCCTTCATTTACAGCTGGAAGATTTGACACAATGCAATTCACACCCAAAGAAAACTAGAATCAGACAGTGACACACACACAACAACAACAAATAACAGCTGAAAACTACAGAGAAAAAGATACACACAAACAAGGATTCTCTAAGACATTACACCTCCAAAATCACTGTAGAAACATAACTAAAGCACTAAAAAGAACACAACACTAACAAAACAACAACAGGTCAGAGACAGACCCAAGAAAAGAGACGAGGAGACTTCCACAATCCCACTGTGAAACGGTAATTACAGAAATGTGAAATCTGGGCCTGGAATTAGCTTTTACCTTTTTGGGAGGAAACTGTGGAGGAAGGTTCAGCTGCAGATGTGGGAATGATTTGATCAAGTGTTGAACTCGGTGTTGGAGGTGGGATCCCTGCGAGGAGAGAAGAGTCCATGATGAATGTTGTAGAGATGAGCACTGTGCTGGAACTACACTGGAAACTTCCAGAATCCCAAACATTTTACACTACTACATTAATTCTACAACTGATCCACACTCAATAATTCATCACACACTGATGACCTCAGGACTGCTCACTGGTAAAGACCAGCACTACCTTATGAAGGACAACCTCCAGAGAACAGCCTGAAGAGACACACGGACATAAACATTTCACTGTGAATCCAGTGTTGAGGAAGTGATTGGTGTTTGTTGTTGAACATGATTTCACAGACTGTGTTCTGAATGGACTGAGTAACTGGACTTAAGGTCACTCAATAACACGGTCAGATGGAGTGAGTGACCATCCTAGTTATCATCAGCCAATCAGATTTATATAAACACTGTAAATACACTGTAAACAATGGAAACCTACAGCGAGTGACTGAAGTGTTTTATTGAAGTCAAACTGTGGATGATCGGTGTTTATTGGAGTTTAATAAAACTATGTAATCTTCTTGTTCCCACATGAAGTGTTTGGAGGGTGAGCTGATGAACTGTGTGTTACAGTGGAGGCTGTAGATTTGCTGCATTTCCTGACCAATGAGCAGCTTAATGATAAAGAAGACTGACCACACACCTGACCACAGCAAGCAGAAGCATTTCACAACACTTTCATTGCACTGATGTTGTTCTACTGCTACAACAATCAGCAACTTCACACAATGACTTCACACACTTTACACACTTCACAAAGACTTCATTTCTGAAGCAGCGCAGACAAAGACCAAAGGTGTGTGTAGAGTGTCCCCAACACAACTGTAGACACCAGTGAAGATAAATGTAGTTCTGACATCATCATTACATTATGGATATTGATCAGAGAGGGGTTACCTTTAACAGTGAGACTGATTAATGTGAACTCCATTCAGCATCACATCTGTACACTGCTCCATCCTCTTCAGTCAGGTGTGATATGAGCAGAGAGAGATTTCCTGGAGAGTGAGAGTTAAACAGCTGGAGTCTGGACTTCTCTATCTCAGAGGTTTTGTCTATCCAGTGATTTTGGATTAACTTGAATTTCCTCCAGGTGAATCTCTCAGGTTTAGAGTTGGTGTCAGTGCAGTAACAGGGCAGCAGCACTGACTCTCCAATGTATGCAGTAATCTCTTTTGTCTTCCCATGGTTTTCCAGTGAGCATCCTGCAGAAACACAGCAGTGAATGTCCTTCATCTTTAAACACCTCTGAACATGTGGAAGTTCTTCAAAATGAAGCTTGACGTTCTCACAACAAAGTGTCATCACCTGCACAACACTCACTTCATCACAAACAGAGCGTTACTTTAAAAACATCTTTATAAAAATAGATCACTGACCAGTCCAGACTCCAATCTACTGTTCCTCACTTTAAAGAAACACTGTAGTATTTTAATCTTAAAACATTTTCTCTTGAACATAATTGTAATGCTCCACTGATCGGTAAAAGGGAGAAAAACACCCTAATAATAAAAATAACACACTATGACATCACTGCCTCTGATGTCATAATGGCCATGATGATGGATTCTTTTAAAAATACACTCTAAAAAAGACCTTTTTAAATAAACAACAGTGGGTTTAAGTTCAGTTTCGTTCCCTAAAGGTACATTACATTCTCCAGGAGGAGATGTGAAGATGTGTAAGATCTCATTAAAGAGCTGTGTAAAATAAAACTTAATTAGTTCTAGAGATTAAATGAAAGAGACATGAGGACACCACACAGATGAATTATGAACTAATAAATAATAACATGCTGCACTTTCTTGACGTGTTGCTGTGTTAGTGATAAGCCGTGATGATGACGGTGTTAAAATCAGGTTTTTGAAATTGACTGATCAGTGAGGCCCAGTGTTAGCACCTGCTAACTTTAGCCAGAATGGAGAAATGTTTAGTGTTGCACATCAGTTCTGGTAATACATGCCTTTCTGTCTGTTACTGTGTGATTCAAAAGGCTAGAGAAGCACCAAAGTTACACTTCATTCTTCCATTAACATGGTGCAGTGTATGTTATGAGCTACAGACTGTGATCATAAAGAAAAGGAAGAATATTAAAGTGACAAATATAAAATGCTTAAACTACAATCTAACAGACAGTGCCACTCTGGGAGTTTGACTCAGAATTATTACAGACCTGAGGTCACAGAGACAAGAGACCAGAATTCCCCACACACACTTTTATTAAACATCAAATACAAAAGAAAACATCCTACAAATTGTTAAAATCCTGAACCAGACAAAACATTTATTAAAGATCTACACAAACTTACAACAGTCAGGAAACCAGCAGTAGTTATATTTTAAAAGACAAACATGACTCAGGCCTGAAACTAAATAGAGCTGTGGCCAATAGGGTACAACACATACACACTCACACACACACATACACACTCACACACACACACACACACACACTCACACACACACACACACACACACACACACACACACAGATGCTAGCACCTCTTCAGCAGAATCTGAAGCTCTAACTGGACCGTGGTGGACAGTGGACAGTAGGAGAAGAGATGAACTTACCTTCAGCCACATGGAGGACAAGCAGAAGATAAAAACACAGCTGCATTGTGTCTGAGATCTACAACACCGTCACTACACACAGCAACAACAACACTCCTGAAGATCCACCTCCTCACAAACTACACAACTGAACACCAACACACACCAGTGTCCTCAACTCCACAACATTCCCCACAATATCAGCACTAAACTAAAACCTGAGCGCTTTACTGGACTCTTCCACAACATCAG
This sequence comes from Hoplias malabaricus, assembly GCF_029633855.1. Lineage (NCBI taxonomy): Eukaryota > Metazoa > Chordata > Actinopteri > Characiformes > Erythrinidae > Hoplias > Hoplias malabaricus. The sequence goes on along the minus strand of NC_089806.1, from coordinate 41,136,897 downwards.
AGAGGAACTGTGTTCTCTCTCTCTCTCTCTCTCTCTCTCTCTCTCTCTCTCTCTCTCTCTCTCTCTCTCTCTCTCTCTCTCTTGTTTCTAGCTCATGACAAAATTGTGGTAGCACACTGTATTTTCAGTGTGTGGTTCCTCACTGTTCTCTTCATAGACTGAAAGTAGAACAGAGACAGGAATATATATATGTTGCACCACGTCACGTGTCATCACTCCTAACTGTGCAGTTACACACAGCAATGTCTAGTGTAAAGCTTTCTCAGAAGAGTAGAGGCTCATACTGCACCAAAGAGGGACATTCCCCATGTTGACTGAGCAGGTGTCCCCAAACTTTAGTCTCTGTAGTGTAGTATATAGCAGTGACCTGGCTACATAAGCCCCTCTGTCTGTGAGTAGTGTCCACTGCGGAGACTCAGAGAGAAACAGGCCCCATCTCTCTTAACCACAACTGTGGCCTCGTCACCGTGACAACAGACAGGAAGCAAAGACAAAAGTGATATCTCTCACCATCTACAAATTGACCACAATGCACCACAAAGCACACTGCTGCAGAGGACCAACAGAATGTGTGTGTGTGTGTGTGTGTGTGTGTGTGCAGACTACAGCAGGTCACATGACCACTGTGAGCTATTCAAAATCTTGACTGATTTTCCATCAGCCTCCATCAGTGCACAGCGTCTAATAGAATTATCATGAATCATATAATGAAATATTTTTTGTTTGTGTTGTTTGATGTGGGCGGTCCATGGGTTGTGAAACTTCTGGTGGTGAAAGCGAGACTGAGAGAAGTGCCACTGAGAAAAGGCAGAATCAAAGCAAAAACGTATTCTTCAAGAATATTAAACTCAAAATAGTCTTTTAAATACAGAATTATTCTGTTTACCAACCTGTTTTCATAACTCTAAATATTAATGACAGTTTTCTCCATTACAAAATGACATTTTTTGGTTATGGATTCTGTTTTTTGGTTCTCAGAACTTTGATACAGAGATCAGAGATACAGAGAGAGACAGAGATAAAGAGAGAGTGGGAGAGAGGGAGAGAGAAAGAGAGAGAGAGAGAGAGAGAGAGAGAGAGAGATACAGAGATCAGAGATACAGAGAGAGACAGAGATAAAGAGAGACCTTTTGACCTTTTACAGTTTTTTATTGAAAATCCAGTATTATTATTATTAATTAATTAATTTATTTATATTTTTTTGGTGAAACAATCAGTCAAAAAAACAACACAAATAGGGGAGAGAGTAAAAATAAAAATAAATAAATAAATAAATAAAAACTTAAAAAATAAACATTAAACAATAAATTACAAAGAGATCAGTAATTCACCCTCATGAACAGAGCATAAAATACCCTTCTGGGCCCAGATTAGATTAAATTCTTCAAGCCTGTGTGCCATTTTATAAAAAGCAAATTCATTTTTTAATCTCATCTTTATCAGAGCTTTTAACATTTCATCTACTTCCTGGGTACCACTTCCATTCATTCTGTTTCTTCTGGACAACCACACAGCCATCTCAGCCTGACCCAACAAAACATTCAGCAGCACAACCGTCTTTCTCTGTGCAGCTTTATACTTTGGTCCACACAAATACAAACGGTCAGTCAACACCACCCCAAACGCACTGAACCACGCTCTCAGCAACAAGAACAGAGCAGTCAGTCGGGTGCAGTGTAGAAATAGATGTTCTAGTGTTTCCTCTTGACCACAAAATATACATTTGCTGCTGACAGTGGGGTTGATGCGTGCCACATGTCTATTCGTGGCCTCAGCCCCGTGTAGTACACGCCACTGTAGATCAGCTGTTCTTTTCTGTATGGGTGGCTTATACAGTGTCCTCCAGCATCATCATGGAGAAGAGTCTGGGGCCAATAGATCTGACCACCGTGACTCCTTCACTCTATTTAAAACCTTTCCATGAGACACTTTTACACAATTCTCATACAATGTGCTTTTACTGGCAACTTCCAGTGATGTCACTTGTGGGGTTTTAAAAGTAAGAATAGAACCTTCAGTCTCCTGGAAATCTAGAGCTGCTGCAGTGATCGGAAGGTAAAGATAAGACTGGCTCCTTGTAGAGCCCCCTGCTAAAAGCTCTCTGAAATGAGAAGGAAATCCAGAAAGTTCTCCTTTCAACCTCTCCATTAACCGAGAGGACCGTACACCAGTCTGTGCACACAGTTCATCTGCTGCTTTCCAGTCTCCCATGGTCCTCAGACCAGCTAATGTGGTGATTCCAGCTCGTAAAAAACTCTTTCGAACAAACTGTGATTCTAAGACACTAGTCTGAGTGAGAGGGTTATAAAACAGAGGCTCCTGTTCTACCAAAGATAGAGGCTTGTCTCTTCTATTCACACACAGCACATTAGACCAGGCACTCAGGACGGACTGATAAAACAAAGACGTAGCTGACACATCCATTTCATTTACATTTAAAATAAACAGATGTTGGTCGTAGCCCATACGCTCCACACATTGTAAAAGCGCACAAGCTGTACCTGTTCACGCCAGTCTTTCTCCATAAAGCAGTTTTTAAACAGTTTGGAGCCTAAAAGTCTTTATTCGACTCGACAGGTCGATGAGGCCCTGTCCCCCCTCCTCCAGCGGCAGATAGAGAACAGCCGCTGGAAGCCAGTGCTGTCCTGACCAGAAATAATTAACAATGGTCTTTTGGATCTCCTTTATTATTGGACCTGGAGGTTCTAAAACAATCAGGTGATGCAACAACATAGAAGCCACAAGGTTGTTGGCCACAAGTACTCTTCCCCTGTAGGACAGCTGTGACAGAATCCACGTCCAATTAGACAGCTTGGCACGCACCTTTCCCACTAGACCATCCCAATTCTTCTCCAAGAAACGAGATGTACCTAGAAACACCCCCAAATACTTCAGGCCCTCTCTGCCCCACTTCAGATTCCATGGTAAAACTGGGAGGTCATTTAGCCACTGCTCTGTTAAAAAGCTCTCACATTTGTTACCATTAACTCTAGCTGATGAGGCGTTTGAATAAATTTCAAGACTTTGAATCAGTGCTCTCACATCGTCTTGACAAGTAATAAACACTGTTACATCATCAACGTACGCAGATAACACCACCTTCTCCTGCACACCTCTGATCGATAACCCTCGCATCGTAGCTCTCAACCTACACAGCAGAGGCTCTATGGCTAAGCTGTATAGTTGTCCAGACAGTGGGCACCCTTGTCTGATTCCTTTACCCATAGGCAGAGGAGCACTCAGACTACCTCCAACCTTCAACATAAAAGAAGCGTTCAAATACAGCACTTTTAACCGAAAAAAAAAAACAATCACCAATACCAAAAGCTTTGAGGGCATCAAAGAGATAAACATGATCCACTCTATCAAAAGCTTTCTCTTGATCAATCGTAAAAAGACCTGTTTTACAGGAACCAATGTTGCTCAAGTCAATGACATCTCTGACCAAAAATAAATTGTCCATGATGGTGCGGTTAGGAATACAGTATGTTTGGTCCTTATGCACTATAGAGTGCAGGCATGTTTTCAATCTGTTTGCAAGACATTTGGCCAGTGTCTTATAGTCACTACATAGAAGTGATACTGGTCTCCAGTTCTTTAAACAGTGACAGTACAGCTCGTGTAGAGCTTACAGGCAGTCTGTTCTCAATAAAGCAACATTTAAAACTTCAAACAAGTCCTCTCCAATAGTCCCCCAAAGATGCTTATAAAATTCAGCAGGAAGGCCATCAATGCCAGGGGCTCGTCCATTCATTCACTCCCGCACTGCAACAGTCAATTCCTCCAGCTCAAGGTCCACCTCCAACTTGTCAGTTTGCTCCCTTTTGAGCTGTGGAAGGCCGTCCAATAACAGTTCTCTACATGAAGAGAGACAGTCTTCAGCACCGTACAAGTTCATGTAAAAATCCACAGCAAGTTTCCTCATTTCGCCCGGTTCCGTAGTAACAGTTCCGTCCGGAGCATGGAGATGATGGATGATGTTTTTCTGTGTTGTCTTTGGTGGAAGACTGAAGAAAAAAGCACTTGGGGAGTTCATGTCATTAGTGCTGCAGAATCGGTGTCTAATGAGTGCGCCCTTCGCCTGTCCACGGAGGAAAGACACCAGAGCCCTTCTCCTTTTAGTCAACTTTTCACAAACAATAGAACTACCATCACTAAATACCCCTTTCTCCATCAAACCCACTTCTGTTTCTAGTGCGTGTAATAAATCACATGCAGCACCAGCAGTGTGTGCACTATGGAGCTGACAAAAATTCCTGATCTGTGTTTTTCCCACCTCCCACCAAGAACTCAAACTGGAAAATCCTCTTTTCTCTGTTTCCCCTGCTCCCAGAAAACCTTAAAATCTCTAACAAAAAGCTCATCCTGAAGCAGTTTAGTGTTAAAACACCAAAAAAATCTTCCTTTCTGTGCCACAACCACCTTAAAATCAAATCAAATAAGATGATGATCTGAAAAATCAGAGGGGAAGATGTCAGCATTAAACACTCTATCTGTGTGTGCAGAAGTCACATAAAATCTGTCTAACCTCACTGCACTCACTTTAGACTCTGATGTTTTAACCCATGCTTAATGTCGCACATCAGGGTTAGATTCCCTCCACACATCCACCATTTCACACTGACGGACAACCCCCTCCAACACCTCAGAAGACCGAGAGTGCTGCTGTTCTCCAATCCTGTCCACCCTAAAATCTAAAGTACAGTTCCAATCTCCTCCCATTACAATCACTGGATCTGTACCAGTCTGCTGCAGTTCATCCCTCAGTTTACAGAACAATCGTACTCTCTCACTACCAACGTTATGAGCGTAAACATTCACAAACAGGAACTGTGTCCCTTCAATTACAGTTTTTATAATTAAAATCCTGCCATGCTCCAAATTAGTGATCTTCGTATCAGAAAGACACAGTCTTTTATTAAAGAGCACTGCCGCTCCTGCTGTAGTATTAGAGCAATGACTAAGGAAAAGATTCCCTTCCCACCACTTCCTCCACTCAGCCTCATTATCGACGTCACTATGAGTTTCCTGAAGGAAAAGCACACCTTAACACCTTTCTGTCTTATATACTCCCCTACTACAGCCCTTCTCACCCTGTCCCTACCCCCGTTAATGTTCAGGGAACCTATCCTAAGTCTGTCCATCAAAGGAGATAGTAGAAGAGAAAAGAGAAAGAAACAGATGAGAAAAACAGTGGGAAGAGAGACAATCACCACAGTGAAGTGCTCATTACAGCTGTTTTTTTTTTCTTTTGGGCCACAATCCTCCTCAGTTTCACCAGGTGATTCTTTAAACGAAATCTCTTTTTTATCCAGTTTGTCAAAGCTCACCGATTTCCGTAAATATGCTACTGATGCCTTATCAGTAGTGCCTTATGCCTAGTGATGTCCTTTAAGGTGTAGAGCTGATTAACTCCCACTACTTGAGAAACACTGATATCTGAAATATCAGAGCAGTTATCATCATCCTGTGAATTAAAAACCCATCTCCACCTCCTGCTCTGCTACACCACCGTCCGTCTCAGTACACGTCCCTCCCCCACAGAGCGACCCCACAGTGTCCCATCACTCTCTGTTTGGGCCTGTACTACAGCTCCAGTCTGTTCCAACACCTCAACACCAGTCTGCACCTCTGACACCTGGCCTGTCCCAGCTGAGGTTTTCTTGCTCGCTGTTTTTCTGATCTCCCAAATCACCACTAACATTAACCTGTTCACAACCAGGCTGTACAACAGTCGTCCTCTCATCACAGTGTCATTTTTTTCTGCTCCGTTTACCATCAGCCTCTTTATTATCAAACTCTATGGTATTCCCCTTTACTCCTTCTGTCCTTTCACTACTTTTTTCCTCACCACCCTCCTGTCTACCACTCTCCTCTAAATTACCGTTCTGAACAGTCTCTTCCATAGCTGTTTTATCAGAGTCTGGACCCGAGTCTACAGTCTGTGACTGATTCACATCTCCAGCTCCACTAGGCCCAGCCGCAGGACTGTCCCTCTCTCTGTGTGGGCAACCAAACTGCTTATGGCCCATGTCCCCACATTCAAAACACCTCATTCTACCACTGCTTGCATAAAACATGAACGACTTCCCTTCACACAGCACTCTGAAATACACATTTAACTCCTGCACATCCAGAAACATCAGCACTGATCTCCTGAAGGAGTCAACGTGCCTCAGTGCAGGGGCTGCACAACTTAAAGGAATCTTTCTAACTGTACTCACTATTTTTCCGAAATGAGACACTTCACGTACGATATCCTCGTACAGGATGAACGTAGGTACATTTGAGATCGTAACTTTAGTAGTAGATATTCCCAGCGGAGTAACAGGAGAAAACTCAACACTCACAATCACTCCACGCTCAATCAGTCGATACACGAGCTCCCTCTCCGCCACAAATACCACCACGGCTCTGTTCATCCTGGAGGAAGAGATTATATTCTCACAGCCCACACACTCCCCCACTGCCAGTAACACCTGCTCGACCAAAACCTCTGGTCCCACTTCACATCTCACACCATGACGGAGTGAATGAGGTCAGGCTCCACCGCTCAGGTGAGCCGCCAACCCCGCGCTCCACCTCAAGATTACTACACACTTCCTACAGCACCACACTGAAGTGCATTACAGAACAGACCCAGAAAGTGAAAAAGAAATAGAAATAAAAACAAAATAGATCAAAAGCCCACTCTCAGCATCTCACACAGGTTCTCCATCCACCCTCACCCACCAAACTCCCAGCATGCAACAGAGAGAGAGATAGAATGACAGAGTGAGAGAGAGAGAGAGAGGCAGAGACAGAGATAGAGAGAGAGAGAGAGGCAGAGACAGAGATAGAGAGATCGAGAGAGAGTGGGAGAGAACGAGAGAAGAGAGAGAGAGATCGAGGGATAGTGGGAGAGAACGAGAGAGAGAGATACAGAGAGAGAGAGAGAGACGAAGTGAAGACAGACCTTGACCAATAGAGAAGGGGATGTTTGAGACGTTGTGTTCTTCTGTGAAAGGGTTAAATATGGAACAGTCTGCTTTTACTAAGAAGTAGCTGTGGTCTGCGGCCTGAGCTCATCACAGTTTCAGTTTCCAGAGCCTAATAGAGTCATAAGCTAGTGTCTGTGTCCAGTCAGAGACACAACACCATCATCCTACAAACTCTGTACATCATTAAGAAGAGTACAGGTCAATTTATAGATTCTGATATTTATTATCAACATATATCATTGACACATGTATTATATAAGAGCTCACAACTACAACTGCCCCAACTACAACAACTTCATCTACTGCAGTGGTGAAGGTCCCACTGAGTCTGAGCACTTCATCCACAGCGTTGTCTGAAACTCACACCATCTCTCGCTCTGGCCGTCTCACATATTAAATATAGCAATGGGGTTGTGTCTTGCTGCATCCTCTCTCTCTTTTTCCATCACATTCTCTACTACGTCACATAATGTGAATGTGGTGGAGTGCTTTAAGTCCAACCTGAAATAAAAGCACTGTTTCTTGGTTTTGGAAAGTTTAGAGACACTTCTTTTATTCAGAGCGTGCTTTAAGGTGACTAAATGTGTGAGTGGACACTGATGATCACATGATTAATCAACCCAGTGAGTATCTGACCAAAATGTGGCACGTCTGCAGTTCATTTAAGTCCTCCATTTGGCTTTGAAAGGTGGTTGACTGAGCTCAACCAGAGGTCCAGATTCAGAAGAAGAAACACCTTTATTGATCCTCTTAGGGACACTAGGGGCAGTGAACACACACATAACTGGAGCAGGGGGCTGCCAATGACCTCAGCACCTTGGGAGAAATTTGGGGGATAGGTGCCATGTGGCATCAAGATCACTTCTCTAACCTCAAGGCCACAGCTGTCCCCCACATTTGGGAAATATACAAGGGTCACCACAGCTGGAGTGCATCGGCTGAGCCTTGCTTTGGGTGAACAACCTTCACGGCAATGGTGTCTGACCTGCCATGTAATTATTTGGGATTGATGTCAGGTGAACTGTGGGCACAAATGTGTCTGCTGTCTGGAATGGGTCAGTAAATGAAATAAAAAATGACCAGGAAAAAGGTTGAAGAACAAGAGAGTTTTATTATTTCAGAGATTTTACCAAAAATTACAGTCAACAGATAGCAGCGTAGTTAAACTTCATGCTAATAAACCAATCAGGTGCAAGCAAACCACACCTCATCCAGTTCTAGTTGTAGTGCAATAGATTTTTTTTTTTTTTTACTCAAAGAAAGAAAGAGAGGTCCATATGGTGAGCAGAGTCTTGCAGTTCAGTGGAATACAGTGGAAGTGAAAGTTAAAGGGCATCTCTAACTTTCGGAATGTGGACCATGTGTTGTTTTAATTCCATCTCACTTTAGAGTTGTGTCCTGATCATTTGATCATAGAGACATTTTCTCTGGTTATTTGGACAGGTGTCTTGTTCCTGTTCTCTGGTCCTGTGTCCTGGACATAGACAGGGTCCAGAGGGACTTCTTCTCTTGTTGTAGTTCCAGGGCTAGGGCTAGTTAACTACAGGGTAAAACATATGTTTAATAACAGCTCTTCCACAACAGTAAGCAACACCGAAGGAGGTGACAGTGTCTGACTATCTACTGTTTCATTCATGCAAACTGACAGCAATGAAACACCCGATGACTTGCAGGATTAGGGCTTACAGTACTAGCTGTATTTAGATAGCATTAATGTAAGATTTACAGGCAGCTTCTTAATAAACTCTGTCTGGAAACAACAGGATTTGGGAACGCAAGCCGACAGACTTCTTAAAGAAACATGAATCCATTCCCCCAAAAACCTGCAGCAAGGTGTTATATAAAATTTAGAAATGTCCCTAGTGTTAACATTATAAATTTCACCTCTGTTTAAACAGAGCTACTCTCAGCTGAAACCAGAACTGTGTTTGAGAAAAGTCTAAGTACAGATAATATAGAGTCCTTAACAAGTGCCAGACATTAGAGGAAGTGTACTTTGTCAGAGATTGGACTGGAGACCTACAGCCCTAGATGATGAAGCTCTAATACCTTTAGGATGAGCCTGTCCCTGACCTCTCTCATGAATAAATACCATCAGATCCTCACAGCAATGTCTAGTGTAAAGCTTTCTCAGAAGAGAGTTCATACTGCACCAAAGAGGGACATTCCCCATGTTGACTGAGCAGGTGTCCCCAAACTTTAGTCTCTGTAGTGTAGTATATAGCAGTGACCTGGCTACATAAGCCCCTCTGTCTGTGAGTAGTGTCCACTGCACAGACTCAGAGAGAAACAGGCCCCATCTCCCTTAACCACAACTGTGGCCTCGTCACCTTGACAACAGAGAGGAAGCAGAGACCCAAGATAGTGTTTATGTTGTTTGATGTTGACCTGTATTTTCTGAAAAGCTGTAAAATGAAAGCTGTAAATGCCACAATGATTTTACCAGGAGTGTGTGGAGGAGGGGATACTTCCTGCTGTGTATAAGACCCCTCCCCTGTGACACAGTCCCAGTGTTACTCAGTAACTCATGTCCTCTACCTTTACTGTATAAACATACGGCTCTAAAACGTGTTTAATGCACAGCTTCATGATATTTATTCATTCACTGAGCAGCAGCAGCACTTTCCACAGCTTCACTGGAGCTTTACTGAGAGTCACTTTAAACAAACACCACAGGACACTTCATAACTCGTATTATTTATTTATTAATGACACCACAATATACACCCATCACTACACAACAGCATCAATAACACACTGAATCACTGTCCGTTCTGAACTATTGACCCCTTTTAAAGAAACAAGAACACTAAATATGTAAAAGACCAGAAGGAAATATAAACACAGTCTAAAACTGAGAGGAACATTAAAATACATCAACATTTTTAAACTTTGAAAAAGTAACTGCAGCAGAGAGACGAGAGGAAACATAAAACAATGATTAGAAAAGTTACTGTAGACTGACCACAACTGAGACTACCCACAGTGGAAGACAAGCTGTGTGTGTGTGTGTGTGTGTGTGTGAAGTCAGAAGGTGGTCTGTTTATCACATAACAGGATTATAATGTTGAATTCTGATTCTCTGTTCTTCTCTGCTGCAGATTCACTGCTCCTTCTCCATCCACAGTGTTGTAGTAAACAGGGGAGGAATCTGGTGCTGATTTGGAGATGAACAAAAGCAGAGGGTTAACACACACACGCACACACACACACACACACACACACACACACACACACACAGAAACATAAACAAGGTGGTGGTGGTTTAATGAGTAGGACGTACCTTTGCTTCTCTTGGTGCAGTAGACCACCGCTACAACAATGTGGAGAAAGACCACCGTGACCAGGGCAAAGGGGATGAAGAGTAGAAGTTGTGTAGAGACTGAAACAACATCAAACACCACTGTTACTTTATTCAATGTTGCAGCACAGAGAGGTTTTTAATCTAAAAGACTTTCAGTGTAACATTAATGCTGAAGTTCTGGAGGCGTTTTGTAATGAAGTGTTGAACATGGTTTTGGAGATGGATCCCTGTGAGGAGAGAAGACACTGGAACATCCTCCTGAAGCTGATTCTCTACCTGCTCCACACCAGATTCACACTGTGTTTTACCTTCAACAGTGAGACTGATGTCTCTGTGTCATCAGCCAATCAGATTTATATAAACACTGTAAATACACTGTAAACAATGGAAACCTACAGCGAGTGACTGAAGTGGTTTATTGAAGTCAAACTGTGGATGATCAGTGTTTATTGGAGTTTAATAAAACTATGTAATCTTCTTGTTCCCACATGAAGTGTTTGGAGGGTGAGCTGATGAACTGTGTGTTACAGTGGAGGCTGTAGATTTGCTGCATTTCCTGACCAATGAGCAGCTTAATGATAAAGAAGACTGACCACACACCTGACCACAGCTGCTTTAATGTGCTCCCACAGTGGACACAGACATTCACAGAATGAGTTATAGGTGAGTTACTCTCAGACACTGCACCCACACGTCCACAGAGAGTCTGATGTCTATACTGAGAGAACCTGGCCACTCTGTCAACACTCTGCTAGTAGCGTTCTGATTGGCTCCCCCCACTTCTGTGTGTATTCACTTCTGAGTTTTTGTTCCAGTGACTCAGGGTTTTAATCTCTAAACTGTGTAAGAATAGTAGGCTTGTGATTGGTCAGTTGGCATGTCAGTCTAATTCCCTTTTCCTCCAATAGTTGGTGGTCCCTGGCTACATTAATATTCAAAGCAGTGTGACACTATTGATGAGTGAAGGAAAATGAAATGAGCCAAACAAAGAAAAAAGTCATTACAAGTCAACAATTATACACATGTTTATTATGAGTCTGTTTAAAAACAGTTGCAGATTTTTTTGCAGAGTCTGAGCACACACAGGGCTGATACAGTGTGGGTAAATTGTGGCTGATTTTGTTATTATCTTTGGAGGGAAGTGGTATTGGGGTCTGAAGATACTGAAGGTGAGGAAGGTAAGAACAAGCTTTAAAACTCTGCCCCTTTTCAGTCAGAGAGTGCTATGTTAATCAGGTGGTGATCTGTAGTCGGTCTGTTAATTTAGTACATTGGTCAGAAGTTGGTCTGTTGATCAGATCGGTTGATTGATCAGATCAGGTCAGCAACAAGACATCAGTACAGACAGGCTTCTAGAGACCGTTTTGTATGTTAGGATGAACCACAGCAATACTCGGCAAAGACTGGGAAGTGGATGGGGTTTATATAAGGGAACAAACAGGTGTGCTTGATTGGAACTCTGGTGAATGAGACCGGTGTACAGGCATGTGATCATCTGGTGCATTCTGGGATATGGAGTCTTGAAAAACAGGCGTGACACTCACACAGAGGGTTCATTCATTCATCATCTGTAACCGCTTATGCAGTTCAGGGTCGTGGTGGGTCCAGAGCCTACCTGGAATCATTGGGCGCAAGGCGGAAATACACCCTGGAGGGGGCACCAGTCCTTCACAGGGCAGCACAAACAAACATTCACTCACACCTACGGACACTTTTGAGTCACCAATCCACCTACCAACATATGCTTTTGGGATGTGGGAGGAAACTGGAGCACCCGGAGGAAACCCACGCAGACACAGAGAGAACACACCACACTCCTCACAGACAGTCACCCGGAGGAAACCCACGCAGACACAGAGAGAACACACCACACTCCTCACAGACAGTCACCCGGAGGAAACCCACGCGGATAACCCTCAGTACTTCCTGTCTCTGTTCTACTTTCAGTCTATGAAGAGAACAATGAGGAACCACACACTGAAAATACACAGTGTGCTACCACAATTTTGTTATGTGCTAGAAACGAGAGAGAGAGAGAGAGAGAGAGAGAGAGAGAGAGAGAGAGAGAGAGAGAGAACACAGTTCCTCTCTGACGTTGTGGAAGAGTCCAGTAAAGCGCTCAGGCTTTAGTTTAGTGCTGATATTGTGGGGAATGTTGTGGAGTTGAGGACACTGGTGTGTGTTGGTGTTCAGTTGTGTAGTTTGTGAGGAGGTGGATCTTCAGGAGTGTTGTTGTTGCTGTGTGTAGTGACGGTGTTGTAGATCTCAGACACAATGCAGCTGTGTTTTTATCTTCTGCTTGTCCTCCATGTGGCTGAAGGTAAGTTCATCTCTTCTCCTACTGTCCACTGTCCACCAAAGTCCAGTTAGAGCTTCAGATTCTGCTAAAATCTACTTTTAAGGACCAGCTCTGGATTTTATGTTGTGGTCCAACTATGTGGTTGACTTAAGAGGGCCACAGCTCAATAATGTTCCTGGAGAGCTGTGCTCGGTTAATGTACACCGCAGTGTTTTTAGCCCAAATCAGTTTCAAAAGGGGCCCCTCAGATATTAGATGGTTTTTGGCTGATTCTGACTGACTTCTGTGAGTGTTGGTTGACTACTGCACAGATGTGAGGAATGCAGGACAGAACAGGACCCGGAAATAAAGACCTGGAAACGAGCCAATGCTCACTGTTTCAGTGGAGAGTCAGTTAAATTTCCCACTTAAAATAATGATCATTATATTTTCTTTAGTAAATACACACAAGAGAGCATTAATAACCCGTATAAAATAATTAAAGTACATAGCTATTATGTATATTTTTATATTTAAAGATGAAGTACTTTCACTGCTCTTTTACTGCAGGATGCAAACTGAATAACAATCAGATAAAATACTTTTCTTCATACACTGGAGAGTCAGTACTGCTTCCCTGTTACTGCACTGACCACAACACACCCTCACAGTTCACCTGGACGAAATAGAATCTCCACTGAGTCCAGCTGTTTATCTCTCACTCTCCAGGAAATGTCTCTCTACTCGATTATATCTTCTCATGTAGATCCTCCAGTACACAACACCACCGTGTAAAGATTATGTGATAATTATGTTGCAGGGTTGGTTTTCTGCTTGCGGGTGCTGTTCTAATTGTGCAGTGGACTGTTAAAGTACAAACACAAACAAGCCAATCTGTAAGATATTTAAGCAGCCACTGTTATTGTACAGTGTGATGATAATATAATGCTTAAATGTGTGTTTGTGAATAGATTTTGGGCACTTACCAATGCTGCAATGAGGGAAATAGCACAGCACTAAGTCACTGGACCGCACTGTTTAAAGGGAATTAGAAAAGTTAATCTAATTGGATAAAACCTTATTACAGCTGATAATAAATTATTCTGTCTGTACCCAGTTTACCAAGTGATCATTAAAAGCTTCTGCTATGCCCTGAGAAGCCTGAACTGTGGTCTAATGGTCTGTGGTATATTGGTCAGAGCCATCTCCAAACATTACTACATCAATATGAACAGAAACAACACATATTCATAACATATCTACATTGCGGTGTTAGAAATTCGGCATTGAAGAGTCAGGAGACTGGAGTTCGGCGTTGACTGGAGTTTATTTACACATAGACAGGACCATGTATGAGTACAGCTGGATGATCTCAGTCTGCAAACTGGAGGTTCAGAGGTTTCCTCACGTGCAAGCAGAAAAGCACGGGCACAGCTTGGTCATCAGTTTGTCACCAGTTCAGTCTATAGTGAATTAATTCTATTCCTGATCCAGTCTGATCCTGATCCAGTCTAACACCAAATATTTTAGGAGGGCCTTAATATCATTGGAGTAGTGGGGGAAGGGAATTGGAGAAAGAAGAGGAGTGAGAGGAGGGGTATGTAGAATGAGGGTGATGAAGAACGTCTAAGACAGAGGAAAATGGAAATCAGGGGAGGGATAGGAGGAAGAATAGGGGTGAGAAGAGGGGTAGGTGTGATAAGGGTGATGGTCAAGGAAATTAAGAACAAGAGGTGTGAGGGGAGGTGTGTGATGAAACATAGTTTCTCTCAGCGGTTATTTATTTCATTGAATGATTTCATGCAAGTTGTCTGTTGTTTTACTAAAGGACACTTACAAAATATCACAAAGCAGTTTCGGGAGAACTAAGGACTGTGTTTAATTTTGAACCTTAGAGCATTTCCACACACACAGTGTGTTGACAGCTCACAGGACTGGGTCTAAACAGCTGTGTGACAATAAGAAAACAACTCATTAGTGTTAGATTCTGATCAGAAACAAGGCTTCAGTTTCTGTAGGGATCATAAACACTGGACTCTGGAGCAGTGAAGAAATGTCATGTGATCGAATCCAGATCCAGATTCTGCTTTTGTGAGATGGGTCCATCAGGGTAAAGAAGGAACCAATGAAGTAACACACACACCCTAGTGTCTATGCTACATGCCTCTGGAGGCTCAGAAATGTTATGTGGCAATACAATAAAGTCAGCTTAAGTAATGCACTAAATGACCAGGTTATTATTAAACCAGTGGAGTGTCCCACATGCCATCGACCTATTCAAGGACCTACACTGTCTGCACGAAAGTTTTAAATGGTAATAGCTGAGAAAGGATTTTGCTACTTTAAAAGTATATGCTCAAAAATAGAGACTGAGAAATTAACTATTAATCAAGAGCTTTGTGGAAGTTTCATTCTGTGTGGCATCTCCACTCTTTTCATTAAGACGTCTTTAAAAGTATGAGCAAATCTCTTTTTAACTATGATCTTAAATATCAGCATTTGCTGCTGTTTTCCTGCAGGATGCAGACTGGAAAACCACGGGCAGATAAAAGACATTACATCATTCATTGGAGAGTCAGTGCTGCTGCCCTGTTACTGCACTGACACCAGCTCTAAACCTGAGACATTCACCTGGAAGAAATACACTTATGATTATGAAGAGGGGTCAATCAATGGTGGTCAGAATGGAAACAGAATCCAGCTGTTTAACTCTCACTCTCCAGGAAATCTATCGCTGCTCATATCACACCTGACTGAAGAGGATGGAGGAGTGTATGGATGTAATGTTGGAGGAAGTGGATTGACATTCATCAGACTCACTGTTAAAGGTAACCTCTCTCTGATCA
The DNA here is from genome assembly GCF_029633855.1 of Hoplias malabaricus. Taxonomy (NCBI): domain Eukaryota; kingdom Metazoa; phylum Chordata; class Actinopteri; order Characiformes; family Erythrinidae; genus Hoplias; species Hoplias malabaricus. The sequence continues at coordinate 41,121,489 of NC_089806.1, read as the reverse complement.
ATATCCATAATGTAATGATGATGTCAGAACTACATTTATCTTCACTGGTGTCTACAGTTGTGTTGGGGACACTCTACACACACCTTTGGTCTTTGTCTGCGCTGCTTCAGAAATGAAGTCTTTGTGAAGTGTGTAAAGTGTGTGAAGTCATTGTGTGAAGTTGCTGATTGTTGTAGCAGTAGAACAACATCAGTGCAATGAAAGTGTTGTGAAATTCTTCTGTTTGCAGTGGTCAGGTGTGTGGTCAGTCTTCTTTATCATTAAGCTGCTCATTGGTCAGGAAATGCAGCAAATCTACAGCCTCCACTGTAACACACAGTTCATCAGCTCACCCTCCAAACACTTCATGTGGGAACAAGAAGATTACATAGTTTTATTAAACTCCAATAAACACTGATCATCCACAGTTTGACTTCAATAAACCACTTCAGTCACTCGCTGTAGGTTTCCATTGTTTACAGTGTATTTACAGTGTTTATATAAATCTGATTGGCTGATGATAACTAGGATGGTCACTCACTCCATCTGACCGTGTTATTGAGTGACCTTAAGTCCAGTTACTCAGTCCATTCAGAACACAGTCTGTGAAATCATGTTCAGCAACAAACACCAATCACTTCCTCAACACTGGATTCACAGTGAAATGTTTATGTCCCTGTGTCTCTTCAGGCTGTTCTCTGGAGGAAAGAGGTCAAACAACACGTATCACAGCGTATAAAGGAGGGTCAGTCCTGCTGCCCTGTTACTGCACTGAACTACGAGCCAAACCTGAGACAATCACCTGGAGGAAAGACACAGGAACGTGGGAAAAGATATCCACTGAGAGTGATCAGTACAGAGACAGAGTCCAGCTGTTTAACTCTCACTCTCCAGGAAATCTCTCTCTGCTCATATCACACCTGACTGAAGAGGATGGAGGAAGGTACTGGTGTGATGCTGGAAGAAGTGAATACAGAGTCATCAATCTCACTGTTGAAGGTAAAACACAGTGTGAATGTGTTGTGATGCAGGTAGAGGACCATCTTCATAAGGTAGTGCTGGTCTTTACCAGTGACCAGTCCTGAGGTCATCAGTGTGTGATGAATTATTGAGTGTGGATCAGTTGTAGAATTAATGTAGTAGTGTAAAATGTTTGGGATTCTGGAAGTTTCCAGTGTAGTTCCAGCACAGTGCTCATCTCTACAACATTCATCATGGACTCTTCTCTCCTCGCAGGGATCCCACCTCCAACACCGAGTTCAACACTTGATCAAATCATTCCCACATCTGCAGCTGAACCTTCCTCCACAGTTTCCTCCCAAAAAGGTAAAAGCTAATTCCAGGCCCAGATTTCACATTTCTGTAATTACCGTTTCACAGTGGGATTGTGGAAGTCTCCTCGTCTCTTTTCTTGGGTCTGTCTCTGACCTGTTGTTGTTTTGTTAGTGTTGTGTTCTTTTTAGTGATTTAGTTATGTTTCTACAGTGATTTTGGAGGTGTAATGTCTTAGAGAATCCTTGTTTGTGTGTATTTTTTTCTTTGTAGTTTTCAGCTGTTATTTGTTGTTGTTGTGTTTGTCACTGTCTGATTCTAGTTTTCTTTGGGTATGAATTGCATTGTGTCAGAACTTTCAGCTGTAAATGAAGGGAATTAACATGAGGTGACTCCCCTGTGCAGGAGGTACATCTTCTAGCCTAAAGAAATAGATTTAAACAACACATTAGAACATTGTTGTGTATTTTCTGCAGTGTTCAGCCACAACAGGGAGAGTGTGTATAGTTAAAGTTACCTGCTGTTATATCTAGTGCTCGTGCTAATGCCTGAAGTAGTGGAGAGTGTGTTTTGGCTGCTTCAGATCTTCCACCGTCCTGGAGATGGACACAATTGAACCCATGTATCAGCCGTAATTCTGGACAAACAGTGTATGTGTAAGTCATTAGGTCATTTTCTGTTCACAGACATTCCATCTTCTAAAGCCACTACTGAGGACCAACACAGAACACGTGAGGTCCCTCCAGGTACATCATCTTTAACAGTGTCTTCACAGCAGAGTTGGAATCCATTTATTTCACTCATTTTAAAACACACAGGTCTTTAATAAGAGACCCCCACCTTCACATACACTTCTCTTTCTCTTTTCATCAAATACAGATCCATCAAACCACACCATCATCATCTGCGCTGCTGTGGGGGCTTCACTGCTGTTGATGGTCCTCGGAGGAGTCTTCTACTGGAGATACAGAGGTACACACACACACACACACACACACACACACACACAGTGTTGGGAGCTCAGTCCAGTTGCTGTGTGTGAGTCTCTGCTTTAATTCTACAGCTCAGAGACGAGGACGGACGGAGAGTCAGACAGGAAGTAGAGGAGGTCAGGAGACTCAGGTAAGACCTGCACTACGCCACTGCAGCACAGAGACTGACCTCACTGCTTTTTCCAAACTCCTGAATCCGGGAGCATTCCCTGTGTTTTCCTTTAGTTTTCCACCTCCGCTGTTTCTCTCTCGGCAGTTCTCAGGCTTTTGTTGAGACTCTGTGGTTTCCATCCAGGGTTTAAAGCTGCTTTTCAGATGTGGAGGGAAAAGCTCCATGTGAAGGTTTTATTGTGTTCAGAAAGCGTGTGATTGGCTGAATTTGTGTTTCAACAGGATGATGCTCTCGTGCTCTATGAGACTGTGAAAGATCAGGACACACACCAGGAGGAGCAGGAACAGGTGAGTGTTTACATTACATTATTTTACACTTACATTAAAGGGACATTGTGAAATGCACACAGCAGTGTGACCCTGATCTTAATGGAACCTCACAGTTAAATTAAACCCTAACTCTAGCTTTAACATCAGGTATCACTCTAAACCTAAACTTCACTGAGAGTCTAAACTTAACCCAGATCTTAACCTTAACCCTGACCCAGCCCCACATCACACAGGTTGGGTTAATAGCAGCGTGTGAGTGTCACACTTTAGTGGTAAACACATGTGACACTGACCTGTGGCTGTAGGTTGGTAAACGTGTGTATCACACTCTTTATTCCCCACAGCAGGCTGCTTTTACACAGCTCAGTGTGTGAGTCTCCACTTATGGTTTATAATGTGTCTCTGTTTACATTACTGTATCTTCAGAAGAATAATGACTGCTGTAAAATACACCAATAAATAGAATCAGGACAAAGGCTAATTACACTGCTAATGAATGTCTATTAATATAGTAACGTTAATATTTAATAACATCACAGAGGCGTAACGTAGTGTTTCTGAATGTGTTGTTGCTGCAGGACGATGTGACGTACTCCACTGTGGTCCACAACAAACCATCAACATCAGCACACACACTGCTGGACACTGGAGATACTACAGAATACGCCTGTATCAAACACAGTTAACACACACACACACACACACACACACACACACACACACACACAGTTATTTGATATTTTTATTGATTATGAAGTATTAATATTGTCTATAGTTTGCGTTGTGTTCATTCTACAGTAAATTTGAAGTTTCCTCTCGACTCTCTGCTGCATTTACAGGTACTGACTCAGGCCCAAGGTATTAGATCTCCATCACTCCAGAGAACACAGTTCCACTGCTCCACAGCTCAGTGCTGGAGGGGGTTACACCCTTCTACACAACACTTGGCATTGAGCATGGTGACTGTAGACTCATGTACGGCTGCTCTAAGGTCTCCCATTTAACCCCATGCTTTTCTATGGAGATCTGTGCACAAGTGAATGTCTGTGTCCACAGTGGGGGGGGGGGGGGGTTAGCTGGGGGTCTATGATTCAGATGGAGGCTGTGTTATGTTGTGTACACTGTTGCCAGGTTGCAGCACACAGAGGCGTTTCCTTTCAGGTCCTGTGCTTCCTCTTCTGTGGTAGAGTCTTAACCACAGTGGTGGGGGTGGAGCTTGGTTGGTATCAGCTTGTTGTTCATTATCAGAGCGGACGGCCACTGTTTTATCTGCCTTTGTCTGATGAAGGCCTCACAACTGTTATTTCCACTGAGCTCCACTATAACACCCCACTGTGGACACAGACAATGAAACTGGACGCTCTGGACCAGCTGCACAGCTTAAGGTCACCGTGCTCAATGCCAAGTGTGGGCTAGAGGGGTATAAAGACCCCCAACAATGGGCTGTGGAGCAGTGGGACTGTGTTTTCTGGAGTGATGCAGCTCCATCCAATCCCTTCAGCATGAGTTAGACTGGAACTAATCATCCACCATCGTCACCTGACCTCACTAATGCACTTATAGCTTCCATCACATCCTCACAGCAATGTTCTGAAGCCTACCCAGAAGATTAAAGGCTGTTATTGCAGCAGAGGGGGAACAAGATCATGATCAACACCCTTGAGTTGTTGGATGAGCAGGTGTCTGTAATCCTTTGGACACTGAAACTGTATGGCATTATTTGTGTGCCACAATTCTGCATGCACGTGCGGATATTTTGAGTGAACAAGAAGGCTTGGGGGGTTTGGTTGGTTCAGTTCACCCTCCTTTCAATCCACTGTATGTTTTAAGGCTAAATGCATTGCTTCACCAATATTTACGGCAAAAAAACTGAATTAATCTAAATTGTGAAGCATTGTTAAATCAAATACACAGTGATATATGCAGGTGTACGTTACTACATTACAGAGTTATAGCCAACAGAATTCTGAATATCTAACTGCAAGCTAACTTTATTGCAGTATTAAGCTTCCTTTAGAAAGTGATTTAGATTTAAGCATTACACAATAAGCTAGCGCTGTATGTTGATAACTACCTCTCTAGATAGCATTTACAGTACTTTCTATTACTAATGAAGTAGTTTCTACAGTAGTTGCAGTACCATTTACTGTTGTTGCTGGCACTAATTTAAACTATGTACATTGTTTTTAGCACATCAGCTACGTTGCTGACTCAGTTAATCAAGGTAAATAAAAGGCCAAATACAACAGATAAAAGCTCTACAATGTTGCACATTCAATGAATATAAAATAAAATGACTGGCTGTGGTGCACTGGTCTGTTGCTGTACAGAGGGCATTTTCAGATTTCTAACCATAACCTCCCACTCGCCGGTATCCACCTATTTACTGGTCTCCGGCCTGTATGTCCTTCCCACTTGCGGTCAAGTCATCCAACCAGAAATTACCTTTGTCATTTGAAATTTCTGATTGGCTGAATCTGAGGCACATTGTAATGGCTGTAAGTGTGGAGCGAGCGTGCAGGTCAGAGACATTGTGCGTGCAGAAACCTTCTTGCTCGCTCGAAATATCTGTGCATGCAGAATTGTGGCACAAAAATAACACCATACTGGTCACTGAAACTGCTCTATTTCTCTCTCACACACAGACTGTGGGGACTACAACCCATACGTATCTAATACACAGTGAAGTGACATTCCTGAGCCCTGCACATGCTCTGTCCAAGGTCCTGAAGCTCCATTCTCCAGCTCAGTTTCAGAACCATGGACAGTGGAAATCTAATTAAATGATTATTTCTGGATCACAAACCCCACTCCAGCTCCTCCCAAATCAACTGGAGCTCCATCAGTCTACAGTCCTCAGTTCCACTGCTCAACAGCCCAGTGCTGAGGGTCTTTATACTGCTCAAACTAATGCCTGGAGTGCTCTATATTCTGTGTTCTGTGTTGAAGAGAACTGACAAAACCACAAACCCCTGCACCCAGAAGACCACCCAGAGCTTTCTGCAACCTTAACAACACTCACCACTTCCTCACTGGTGCTCCACCATTTCACAGCTCAGAGAAACCCACACTGATGAAGCTGAGAAGGTCTTAAAGGTCTTCAGACCACAGCTGCTCCTGGTATTTAATATCCATCCATCCATTTTCTACAGTTTTTCTGGGTCCTGGTCATAGGGGCAGCAACCTGAGTGAAGGCTCCACTCCGAGTCTCTTCCAGATGTCTGAACTCCTCACCTCATCTCTAAGGGAGAGTCCAAACACCCTATGGAGGAAACTTGTCTCAGCCACTTGTCCCCGTGATCTCATTCTGTCAGCCGTTACCTAAAGCTCATGACCATAGGTGAGTGTTGGGACGTAGATTAAATGGTAAAGGTGCTGATTCTTATCTTCTCTGCTTTACACTTAGCTGCAGACTGGTCCTGGACTGATAAAGGAGGTCCCGGCCTGATAAAATCAAGAGGACCACATCATCCGCAAAAAGCAGACATGGAACTCTGAGACCAAACCCTCATTTCACTACACGGAGAAATTCTGTCCTGAACCCGTGACTATGGGCAGCCTCAAGTAGAAACCAGTCTGATGTACTGCAGGAAATGTGAACCACACTCCTGCTCTGTTTAAATAGGGACTGGAGAGCTCATAGCAAAGAGCCCAGCACCCCATCTGCATTGTTCCTCCTGGATCTGAGCTTCAACTATCAGTTGGACTCTCCTCTCCAGTACCCCCTGCATAGACCTTACTGGGGAGGCTGAGCAGTGTGATCTTCCTTTTTAAAAAGAGGAACTACCACCCCATCTGCCGATCCAGAGGTACTGCCCCTGATGTCCAGGGAATGTGGCAAGGAGTGCCAAATAATATATGTATAATAATAAATATAAAATATTTTTTTAATACATATACACAATCACACAGTAAATGTGTTTATAATTGTTGACTTGTAATGATTTTTTTCTTTGTTTGGCTTGTTTTAAATCCCTTCACTCATCAATAGTGTCACACTGCTTTGAATATTAATGTAGCCAGGGACCACCTACTATTGGAGGAAAAGGGAATTAGACTGACATGCCAACTGACCAATCACAAGCCTACTATTCTTACACAGTTTAGAGATTAAAACCCTGAGTCACTGGAACAAAAATATACTCAGAAGTGAATACACACAGAAGTGGGGGGAGCCAATCAGAACGCTACTAGCAGAGTGATGACAGAGTGGCCAGGTTCTCTCAATATAGACATCAGACTCTCTGTGGACGTGTGGGTGCAGTGTCTGAGAGTAACTCACCTAAAACTAATTCTGTGAATGTCTGTGTCCACTGTGGGAGCACATTAAAGCAGCTGAAGACTGCAGGCCTTGTTTTTAAAGAAACAACACTTTGACTCAAGGGTGAACTTAGACCACTCTCCTAACTTCTGCATTTGACTTAGTGGAGGATGTAGTGAATAAAAGAGAGCGAGAGAGAGAGAGAGAGAGAGAGAGAGAGAGAGAGTGTGGGGGAGCAAGCGTTTTCATACATGAACACCACTTTATTTGGTGTGCGAGAGTGAGAGAGTGAGGAGCTGTGAGCCCTGTTCCTCTTTACTGTGTTCATTAGAGAGCAGTGAAAAGTCCAGTGACATTCAGCTGAGAGCGTTACAGACTTAGTTTAGCGTAGTGTATTGTACTTAAGTGTAGTTTTGTGTAGTGTGGTTTAGTGTAGTTTAGTGCAGTTTAGTGTAGTCTAGTGTAGTTTAGTGTAGTGTAATGCAGTTTAATGTAGTGTAGTTTAGTGTAGTGTAGTGCAATTTAATCTACTTTAGTGTAGTGTAGTGTAGTGCAGTGTAGTGTAGTTTAGTTTAGTTTAGTGTAGTGTAATGCAGTTTAATGTAGTGTAGTTTAGTGTAGTGTAGTGCAATTTAATCTACTTTAGTGTAGTATAGTGTAGTGCAGTGTAGTCTAGTGTAGTTTACTGTAGTGTATTGTACTTTAGTGTAGTGTAGTGTATTGTAGTGTAGTGTCCTGAAGTTTGGTGCAGTGTGGTATAGTGTAGTGTAGTTTAGTGAAGTGTAGTGTAGTTTAGTGTAGAGTAGTGTAAGGTAATGTACTTTAGTGTAGTTTTGTGTAGTGTTTATTAGTGTAGTGTAGTTTAGTGCAGTTATTTGTAGAATAGTGTAATCTAATGTGTTTTAGTGTAGTGTAGTTTAGTGCAGTGTAGTTTAATGTAGTTTAGTGTAGTGCAGTATAGTTTATTGTAGTGCAGTTTAGTGTAGTGCAGTGTAGTTTAGTGTAGTGTAGAGTAGTTTAGTGAAGTGTAGTGTAGTGTAGTTTAGCGTAGTGTAGAGTAGTTTAGTGAAGTGTAGTGTAGTGTAGTTTAGCATAGTGTAGTTTAGTGTAGAGTAGTTTAGGGAAGTCTAGTTTCATGTAGATTACTGTAGTGTAGTTTAGTGTAATCTAATTTGTTGTAGTTTAGTGTCGTGTAGTACAGTTTAGTTTAGTGTAGTGTACTGTAGTGTAGTGTAATTTTGGGTAGATAAGTGAAGTGTACTGTAATGTAGTTTAGTGTAGTGTAGTTTAGTGTAGTGTAGTGTAGTTTAGTTGTGTGTAGTTTAGTGTCATGTAGTGTAGTTTAGTTTAGTGTAGTGTACTGTAGTGTAGTGTAATTTTGGGTAGATAAGTGAAGTGTACTGTAATGTAGTTTAGTGTAGTGTAGTTTAGTGTAGTTTAAGGTTTAAAACTGAACAGTGTGAATGGCTGCTTTCAAACATTTTTCAGCACCATCACAGCCCCCCAGTCCACTTCCTGACACAGCCCCTCAGGCTAAAGGATTAGCATTAGCATTGCTAGCGGTGCTGCAGAGTGGAGCTGTGTGTACAGAGGGGTGATGAGGTGATAACTGGTGATAATCTGGGTGTCATCCTCAAATCAACTTTCACTTGGTGCCCACATCATTTCTTTAATCAAAACATCATATTTTCATCTGCGTAAATTCGCCAAAATCATGCCATCTCTTTCTCAGGATTTTAACAATTTGTAGGATGTTTTCTTTTGTATTTTATGTTTAATAAAAGTGTGTGTGGATGTCACATATCACGGGGCAGACTGATAAAAACGGACTTTCTCAATCTGCTGCTGAAATCCTTACCCATGCCTTCATCTCCACTCGTTAAGACCACTGCACCTCTCTTCTCTTTGGCATCAGCTCTTCCTCTATCCAAAGACTTCAGATTGTTCAGAATTCTGCTGCCCACCTTCTTACTCGCACACGCTCTCACCAACACATCACACCTGTTCTCCAACATCTTCAATGTCTTCTCATAAAGTACGGTATTCAATTCAAAATACTTCTTCTCACTTACAAACCTCTAAATAACTTTGCTACTTCACACCTGTCTGCTCTTCTCCATCTCTAAAAACCCATGCGTACGCTCAAGTGTGCTCAAAAAACATCTTTTCTCCCTTGTGTATAATACTCCTCAAACTTAATCTTTTCATGCTTGTTCTGTCTGTTAATGTTTTGTATTCTGTATTTGCTCTGTTTTGTATGTCTTTGAATGTGTTCTCTTTATTAACTATTGTAAGTGTCTTTGAGTTCTTGAAAAGCACTATATAAATATAATGTATTATTATTATTATTATTATTATTATTATTATTATTATTATTATTATTATAACTCAGTACTCTGTGGTCTTTTGTGGTCAGTTTGCTGATGGTCAGAGATGGCCTCTGCTTCCTCTCTGTTGTCATGGTGATGAGGCCACAGTTGTGGTTAAGAGAGATGGGGCCTGTTTCTCTCTGAGTCTGCGCAGTGGACACTACTCACAGACAGAGGGGCTAATGTAGCCAGGTCACTGCTATATACTACACTACAGAGACTAAAGTTTGGGGACACCTGCTCAGTCAACATGGGGAATGTCCCTCTTTGGTGCAGTATGAGCCTCTACTGTTCTGAAAAAGCTTTACACTAGACATTGCTGTGTGTAACTGCACAGTTAGGAGTGATGACACGTGACGTGACATGGTGCAACATGGGCTATGAAGAGAAGAAAGAGGAAGCAACAAGTGAAAACACTCCATTTATGGTGTTAGAGAGAGAGAGAGAGCGAGAGAGAGAGAGAGAGAGAGAGAGAGAGAGAGAGAGAGAGAGAACACAGTTCCTCTCTGACGTTGTGGAAGAGTCCAGTAAAGCGCTCAGGCTTTAGTTTAGTGCTGATATTGTGGGGAATGTTGTGGAGTTGAGGACACTGGTGTGTGTTGGTGTTCAGTTGTGTAGTTTGTGAGGAGGTGGATCTTCAGGAGTGTTGTTGTTGCTGTGTGTAGTGACGGTGTTGTAGATCTCAGACACAATGCAGCTGTGTTTTTATCTTCTGCTTGTCCTCCATGTGGCTGAAGGTAAGTTCATCTCTTCTCCTACTGTCCACTGTCCACCACAGTCCAGTTAGAGCTTCAGATTCTGCTGAAGAGGTGCTAGAAATGTGTGTGTGTGTGTGTGTGTGTTGCTGTACCCTATTGGCACACAGCTCTATTTAGTTTCAGGCCTGAGTCATGTTTGTCTTTTAAAATATAACTACTGCTGGTTTGTTTAGATCTTTAATAAATTTTTTATCTGGTTCGGGATTTTAACAATTTGTAGGATGTTTCTTTTGTATTTTATGTTTAATTAAAGTGTGTGTGGGTGTCACGTATCACGGGGCGGACTGATGAAGATGGACACACTCGCTAAAACACAGTATTTTTAATAAAACAAAAGATATAACAAAAAAAAAAAAAGAAAAAACAAAGGCAACTACGGAAATGACAAGATCACAGAAATGAAACGAGGAAATGATAGAGTCAAAAAGACCAGACTAAGCAACATGACAGGGAAACATTGGAGGCGAAATAACAAGACTTACAGGAAATAAACAACATGACTGGGAATTGAATGGAAACAAAACTACATGACTAGAAAACACTATGAAACGAAACGACATGACTAGGAAACACAACGACTAGACTTGGAGTAGGAAAGAAATAAAACGACATGTCTTTGGAACCAAAACGAATGACCGATACCAGGAAATGACACAAAGGAACTTAAATACTACATACAAATGAGTCACACCTGAAACAGATAACAAGGTATATAGAGAAGGAGGCGGGACAAAGGCGGGACATGGGCGGAGACATAGACAACAACAGACAGAGCCATGTGCAGAGAGAGCACATGGCATGGAATACAGGTATGACAGGACGAGTGCATGAGAGATGCCCCCTCCTGAACGCGCAACTCCCAGGGCGCGTACAGCTAGACCCCCCAGGAGCTGGCACAGGAGAGAGCACGGAAAACAAGACAGACTAAGACAAGACAAGGAACCATTAGGAGACAGGACTCAGGACAAGACAGGAACAGACACAGGGACTGGGGACATGACAGGACTGGAAATAGGAGACTGGACTCGGGACAGGACAGGAGACTGACAAAGGGTAGTGACAGGAGACTAACCAAGAGACTGGACAGGTGACTTACAAAATGAAACAGGAGACGGGACTAGGGACATGAATGGATTAGACAGTATGGGAGTGGAAACACAAGACTTGACATGAGATTGAGATGGCACATTGGACAGGAATTGAGACAATACTGGGGACTGAACAGGTTTAGAGACATAAGACTGGACAGGGGCAGATGACAGGATTTCCTTGATTAAGGCTTCAGCCCATCGTAACGCCTCTCCTCTAAGGAGAGATTTCATAAACATGATTCGAATAGTCGAAAGTCAGGACTATTGACTACCTTTGCATGCAGCCAGACAGAAACTGTTTTAGAGACTGGCATCTTTTGTTGAACTGACTCATTCATATATACACACACAAGGATATACAGTATGACTATCTTTAGTATATTATCACTATCTTTACATGTGAACACAGATTCCATTTATTTTAATTCATGCCAGTTATTTATTTATTTTTTTATTGCTTGTTTAGTTCTTTTTTTTTGCAATAAACTGTGATAAACTGTAGCCATCTGCCTCTGGTCTCTTCTCTTTTGAAAGCTGTGGCGGTGACAGCTAATGGGCCATTCATTAGGCAGTGGGGAGGGGACCTCACACCTCGGTTTTAGAACCTATCTTCATGCATATTCAATGTATGAACCAGTGACTGAGAAAAACAGAGTGTCACCTCATATTTGTTATGCCCTAAGTATAAAATTGCATACAATTTCTTTTACCGATCAGTGGAGCATTACAATTATTTTCAAGCGAAAATGTTTTAAGATTAAAATACTAAGTGTTTATTTAAAGTGAGGAACAGTAGATTTGAGTCTGGACTGGTCAGTGATCTCTTTTTATAAAGACGTCTTTAAAGTAACGCTCTGTTTGTGATGAAGCGAGTGTTGTGCAGGTGATGACACATTGTTGTGAGAACGTCAAGCTTCATTTTGAAAAACTTCCACATGTTCAGAGGTGTTTAAAGATGAAGAACATTCACTGCTGTGTTTCTGCAGGATGCACACTGGAAAATCAAGGGCAGACAAAAGAGATTGCTGCATACACTGGAGAGTCAGTACTGCTGCCCTGTTACTGCACTGACACCAGCTCTACACCTGAGACGTTCACCTGGAAGAAAGATGGAAAAAATGGAAACAGTTGGACTATCATAACCCTTTCTGCTCAGTACAGAGACAGAGTCCAGCTGTTTAACTCTCACTCTCCAGGAAATATCTCTCTGCTCATATCACACCTGACTGAAGAGGATGGAGGAGTGTATGGATGTAATGTTGGAGGAAGTGGATTGACATTCATCAGACTCACTGTTAAAGGTAACCCCTCTCTGATCAATATCCATAATGTAATGATGATGTCAGAACTACATTTATCTTCACTGGTGTCAACAGTTGTGTTGGGGACACTCTACACACACCTTTGGTCTTTGTCTGCGCTGCTTCAGAAATGAAGTCTTTGTGAAGTGTGTAAAGTGTGTGTCATTGTGTGAAGTTGTGTGAAGTCATTGTGTGAAGTTGCTGATTGTTGTAGCAGTAGAACAACATCAGTGCAATGAAACTGTTGTGAAATGCTTCTGTTTGCAGTGGTCAGTCTTCTTTATCATTAAGCTGCTCATTGGTCAGGAAATGCAGCAAATCTACAGCCTCCACTGTAGCACACAGTTCATCAGCTCACCCTCCAAACACTTCATGTGGGAACAAGAAGATTACATAGTTTTATTAAACTCCAATAAACACTGATCATCCACAGTTTGACTTCAATAAACCACTTCAGTCACTCGCTGTAGGTTTCCATTGTTTACAGTGTATTTACAGCATTTTAAATCCTGTTTAACTGATGAAGACCAGGTTGGTCACTCACTCGCTCTGATCATTTTACTGAGTTATATTAGAACCTGAACCCCGCAATGTGCGGGGTAGAAACACACCTTATATAATCAGCTTTGTAAGTCTTGAATGTCTGAATGCGTCTGTGAGCTCCGTATACCGTTAGAAAGCGCAGATCCTACCGTTTCTAAAAATAGCGCTCTCATCGCGGTGCTGTGAAGCCTCTGGGAGTAATCCAGTGTGAAAAACCACCTAAAAATCAAGGCGCTCCTTCAAAATTTTTGTCTTATGTCCTTGTCATGAAAGACTCTAATGATATGCGCTAAAATCAGAAAAAAAAAAACACTGCAAAGGGACAAGAAAGACTGTTTACTTTCAGTTTCGGTTTGACTCACTTAACGTCAACCCACGCTGTCTCTGGGCAGAAAAATATGAGTCATCTGCAAAAACATATTCCTATTATTGATTTATAGTTTTTCAAGGTTTTTTTTAGGTTTCACATCAAATAACACTGCATTAGATCAACAAATATAAACTAAAAAGCTTAAATAATTATTTATTGTGTGTTTTCTAAATAAACAAGTATTATTTCATCATTTTTTAAAAGGATTATAATAATAATAAATAAAGTAAATATTATCAGCAGCTGAGAAAATTGCCAAAGTACCAAAATGTTTTTTATTTGTTGGGATATTGTCCATATTTGCCCTGAACTAAATTCCTGAATGTCTGGGCCTGCTGTGACTGTCAGAACTTTATCAGTCATACATCCCAGAGCTTAGAATATCAAGAAAAATATGTCCGTCTGATGCTAAAAAATTATTTTATCACAGTAATATGACATGTAATAAATTAGCATCAAAAATGCTTATGTTTTCAACTAAAAGACACCTCACACTAACAATCTGTGTCAAGATATCCGATGTGGGAATATGATTTCAAGGCTGTACATTGAGAAATATGAAAAAAAAAGCAGGCGCTAGGTGAAATTTTTGGTCAAAACATGACAAATTTATAGAAAAATTGATTTATCAGTCAGCATGAAAACCTCAAGTGATTACATATTTGAGTAGCTAAGGTTCTTTAGAAAATAAAACAACATAGCCATATTCAATATGTCACATAATTACTGTTTAAATGCAACTGAGAGAGGCACTGAAAAATAAACGGAATAGCAAAATAGCTATATATATAGGGTCCATAGGGTGAAAGTACAGTTATTTCATCCATTCAGAGCAGAGTCTTCAAAATAATGTTGAACAATTCAGCTGAGAGAATCTCATTACTGCACAGGATTCACACTGAACTCTTTATGCTCCTGTGTTTCTGCAGGTTGTGCTCTGGACCACAGTACAATATCTATCAGAGCACGTCTAGGAGAGTCAGTCCTGCTGCCCTGTTACTGCTCTGAACTACGAGCCAAACCCAGGAGATTCACCTGGAAAAGAGTCAAAAGCTCATCAGAAATTATCCGCATTGACATTCATCAGGAGAGTGACAGAGTCCAGCTGTTTAACTCTCACTCTCCAGGAAATCTCTCTGCTCGTATCACACCTGACTGAAGAAGATGGAGAATGATACCTGTGTGAAGCTGAAGGAGGTGGAGACAGATACATCAATCTCACTGTTGAAGGTAAAACAAAGTGTGAATGTGTTGTGATGCAGGTAGAGGACCATCTTCATAAGGTAGTGCTGGTCTTTACCAGTGACCAGTCCTGAGGTCATCAGTGTGTGATGAATTATTGAGTGTGGATCAGTTGTAGAATTAATGTAGTAGTGTAAAATGTTTGGGATTCTGGAAGTTTCCAGTGTAGTTCCAGCACAGTGCTCATCTCTACAACATTCGTCATGGACTCTTCTCTCCTCGCAGGGATCCCACCTCCAACACAGAGTTCAACACTTAATCAAATCATTCCCACATCTGCAGCTGAACCTTCCTCCACAGTTTCCTCCCAAAAAGGTAAAAGCTAATTCCAGGCCCAGATTTCACATTTCTGTAATTACCGTTTCACAGTGAATGTGCTGCTCCTTTTAGAAATGTGTGGGGTGTGGGTCGGAGACACATTTTTCTAAAGTGTTGTTAAGACTGAGGATAGTTTTTAATGTTTCGCTCCATGATCTTTGTGTAAGTCAGTGAATGATGTTCTTATTGCAGAGTCTCCACCGTCACTGCCCTTCGTCCCCTTTGCCCTGGTCACGGTGGTCTTTCTCCACATTGTTGTAGCGGTGGTCTACTGCACCAAGAGAAGCAAAGGTACGTCCTACTCATTAAACCACCACCATCCTGTTTATGTTTCTGTGTGTGTGTGTGTGTGTGTGTGTGTGTTAACCCTCTGCTTTTGTTCATCTCCAACTC
The DNA here is from genome assembly GCF_029633855.1 of Hoplias malabaricus. Taxonomy (NCBI): domain Eukaryota; kingdom Metazoa; phylum Chordata; class Actinopteri; order Characiformes; family Erythrinidae; genus Hoplias; species Hoplias malabaricus. The sequence goes on along the minus strand of NC_089806.1, from coordinate 41,106,159 downwards.
AGCACCAGATTCCTCCCCCGTTTACTACAACACTGTGGATGGAGAAGGAGCAGTGAATCTGTCGTAGAGGAGAACTTCAGAGAGTCAGAGGAGCACGTGAATCACACACCACCTGCTGACTCACAAACCTGATCAACACACCACACTCTGACCTCAAACACACACACACACACACACACATTTTGTTTTTTATTACAATGTATAATCACTGTGTTGTGTTTTCTCTCATTTCTGCTGCAGTTACTTTACTTTCAAAAAGCTTTAACATTTTAGTTTGTTTAATTTTTTTTTCTCATATTTAGTATTATTATTATTATTTTGCAGCATTTTTGTTTTGTGCAGGTTCAATTATGAATATAGTTTTATTAATAAATAAATAAATATCAGCCGCAGTGAGAGTCTGAGTTAAAAAAAAAAAAAAAAAAAAAAAAAAAAAAAAAAAAAAAAAAAAAAAAAAACACAGGGTGGAGGCTCTGGGAAAAGATAAACCAGGGAGGTCATGATTTACTGTGTAACACTGGGATTGTGTCAGAGGTGAGGAGTGGCTCACTGACACCCCCTTTAAAGTCACACTCAATTATATAATTAATACATTAATAATAATAATAATAATAATAATAATAATAATAATAAATGATTCTGTGCACAGTTGGAAGCTGATGGAAAGTCCTAGTTTATGCTTTGAGTTGCCCATAGTGGTCATGTGACCTACTTTAACATTCTGATACACACACACACACACACACACACACACACAGTGTAACTGTAGAACTATAAAGGGCTCCTGTGTGGTCAGTGGAGCTGAGAGAATGGACAGTGAGTGTAGAAACAAGGAGGTAGTCATAATGTTATGGCTGATCGGTGTATATGTACTTGTCTAGTCTCTATGTAGATATAGCTGTTGGGTCCATGGTGTTTCCCAGTTCAGTTAAGGGACTGAAACCTATACAGACTTTGTGACTCTGGAGAACCAGCAGCTCATGTTTCATACCCGTGTACGTGAGAGTAAATAATCTGTTCTGTAAACTCAAAGAATAAAGATTCTCCTGCTTCTGCAGCTGAAAGAGTTTAATTCTCTTTAATAAAATGGTGCCGTGACCCGGATGGACTTTGTCACATTTTGCTGATTGACCTTTTACCTTTGTTATTCTTGAAAAGCAACATGTAAACAACCGCTGTGTGGAAGATGAAAGAGGCCACAGCAGCAAAGAGGAAGCTGAGGAGGAACTGAGTCTCGACAGAGAAAGCACTGTGCTGTGTTTGTATTGAGTCTGTGGTTCCGTTTTGTGTGATTCATACCTCTACACTGCTACACACTCTCTCAGAGCAGCTGTTCTATCAGACGAATGGAGAAAAATAAAGTGTACAGTGAATATATCTGTCCATCAGTGATTACAATATCTAGATCCACGATCTGAATTCAAGGCCTGAACCTGTGTTCAGTCGCATTGCAGTTCACATCTTCACACTCTCAAAGTGTTCATCAGCAGCTGTGTGAGAGTTCAGTTCTCACTCTCTGATAATGAACTGTCCAAGTGATGAGAGCTCTCACCTTTCCCTCTTTTATTGTGCAGTAAATGACCCCACACTGACCACGGTACAGACACAGTGGACTGGTCAGTGTGGGCCACTCTACTGAGATACACCTGCAGATGTGTGTGATGTGTTTGCTTTGAGCTGGAGCCGTGACATTAAGATCACCTCCTTGTTTCTACACTCACTGTCCACTTTCAGCTCCACTGACCACACAGGAGTACTTTGTAGTTCTACAATCACAGACTGGAGTCCAGCTGTTACTCTGCATATATAGTTAGGCCTCTTTCACACTGTTCTTCAATGATCAGGACCCCTGTTCTCTCTCTGACTGTTCCCAGAGAGTGAAAGTGAAGCTGAGGTCACCACAGACCTGCAGCATCTCTTCATTTTATTCAATCAATGAGTTCATGAAGCAGTTTGAGTGAGTTTGTTTACTCTGATTGCACTCAGGTCAGTACAGCCACGCAGTTAACAACAATACCAAGATAGAAACATGAACAAACAGAACTTTTAACTCAGAACTTGAAGCATTAGGATGGAATGTAAATATTATACTTATATTATAATATAATAGGTGTGAAATATTAATCTGAAAATGTTATAAACTACAATAAATACCCCCAGGTTTTCAGGGAGGAAAGGTATCACAGTCCACAGATTTTGTAATTGTATGAGCAGAGAGTTTTCCTGGAGAGTGAGAGTTAAACAGCTTATTCTCCCCTCAGCTCTATATATACACTCTGCAAACTCAAATAATGTCAGCGTCAAACAAACTCACTGCACTTGGCTCATGAAACGAACTTTGATTTGACAGCTTCACAATGTGAGCTTACTCCTCTGCTCTGAGTTAATTTCTGCTGATTCTCTGCCTCATATTTGGAGCCACTTTAGACAGTCATAAAGACTGAACCCCCACATCTGTCTACGGCCCCAAGCCTAATATTCCACCCTTCTCCATCTAAACAGCTATGTGACTGCCTCGTCATTCAATGCCTGCTGCTTCTCCTCCCCACCAGAGGTGGTGCTGCAGACCTGCCTCCTGCCCAACATTCTGGGCAATCAAGGCATTCTCCTCACTGCACGACTTCCTCGTTCTCAGTTTGCTCTCCCATCCCATCATCCCAACCCCTCCCTTTGCATCCATGCTTCTCCCAGCCTCTAACGCAACAGCTTGTGTACTTTGTGGACATTTGTCCCAACCACTTCATTTTGCGTTTTTGCCATACCTACCCTCTAACTTTACAACTCATACTTTCACTTTTCAGGTGCTGCTGTGGTCACTCATGCTCTCTTTACAGGTGCTGTGGACCTTCATTCCACCTCTCCTTTTTGCTGCTGCACTATTCCCAGTCTCTGACTTTCCAGCTCAATCTCTTTTTGGGGGGTGTCACGGACCTTCGTCCTAATCTCCTTACCTTTGCAGCTGTCCCACACCCTGCCCCTTCCTTGCAGCCCATCCTCTCTCCTGATGAGGACCTTTGTTCTAACCCCTCCTATTTGCGGGCTTGTTGCACACCTCCTCTTCCTTTACAGCTCATATTCTCTCGTGCTGCAAACCCTCATCCCTATCCCTCACTTTGCGACAGCACCACACCCTGCCTCCAACTTTGCACCTTGTGCTCTCTCCTCAGAAGCTGCTGTGGACGTTCATCTTTATGCCCTTCCTTTCACAAACAAGCAGTGCCCTGCTGCACTGTACGGCTTGCACTCGCTTCTGCTGCAGATCTTTGTTCCTGCCTCTCCACTTCACAGCTACACTGTTCCCAACCCAACTTTACAGATCATACTTTCTCACAGACTACCACAGACCTTCAGCCTAACCACTCTCCTCCCTGCTACCTGCCTCTACTTTTACAGCCTTCACTCTGTCCTCAGGTACTTCTGTAGACCTTCATCCTATCCTCTCTTCTTGGCAGCCAAACTGCTCCCAGTTTCTACCTTTCTAGCTAGTGCCACTGAGGATCTTTTTCCATATCTCTCCTCTAGTGACCTCACGCACCCTGTCTCTTATGCTACAGAGTGCACTGTCTCCTCCAGTTGTTGTGGGCCATTGATCTGTCCTCTCCCCTTTGCAGGTTAGAGTTAGTTTTGCCGGACTATGGTCGAGTCATTTGAGCCATGTCTCAGCCACAAAATTCAGCCAGAACTATCGGCCCACTCGATGGCTGTGATGTACTCACCGTCAGAGCCCTGGGGTCCAATGAGGAGAAAATAAAAAATCAGTAATGTTATCACTGGAGTTTAAAACACACCAATACACATTCTCTCAGAAGCTTTACACTGGAGTTTAACACACACCGATACACACTCTTGCAGCAGCTCTACACTGGAGTTTAACACACACCGATACACACTCTCTCAGCAGCTCTACACTGGAGTCTATAGGTAAGACACTATCTTTGTTCTGTGTAAGAGTTCTCTATTCACTTACGTGCTGTTACTGTCTCTGTGTCACTACCGTCCTGTTACAACACTGACTCTAAACTCCTTCCTCTTCCTCAGGGCCCCCATCTAACCCTACACCTACTGCAGGGGGGACCGGTCAAACCAGACTGACCTCTTCATTCACAGCATCCTCTCTAGGTCCTGATGGTCCTCACACACACACACACACACACACACACACACACACACACACACACACACAAACACACACACACACACACACACACACACACACACACACACACACACACACCCATGTGATTAAATGTCTGTATAAATTCATCTCTCACTCTGTATGATTTCCTTCAGCAGAACAGAGACAGAAGCAGGTGGATAGTGGAGAGGTGAGTCCACCACACACCATCACATTACATCACTCTATAGTACATTACATCTAGAAGAGCAGGGAGAAAAGAGGCTAATAAAGTATGCAGAACAACAACTGGACTACAGTCTGCAGTTGTAGAACTACAAAGCACACCCGTGTAGTCAGTGAAGCTGAGAGAATGGACAGTGAGAGAAGCTGGTTATAATGTTATGGCTGATCAGTATGTGAGTGTGTGTGTGTGTGTGTGTGTGTGTGTGTGTGTGTGTGTGTGTGTGTGTGTGTTAGTGTGTGTGTGTGTGTGTTATGCAAACCTGCACCACAACAAAGGAAGCAGCAGTGTGGTCAGGTCTAACAGGACGTTGCATGTGTTTTTGCAATTGTCAAGAAACTGATGATGAAATATTTCAAATAACAGTGACTTATAGTTACATCCATTGTGTCTCACTGCTGAGAGAGTGTGTATCAGTGTGTGATAAACTCCAGTGTAGAGCTGCTGAGAGAGTGTGTATCAGTGTGTGATAAACTCCAGTGTAGTGCTGCTGAGAGAGTGTGTATCAGTGTGTGATAAACTCCAGTGTAGAGCTGCTGAGAGAGTGTGTATCAGTGTGTGATAAACTCCAGTGTAGAGCTGCTGAGAGAGTGTGTATCAGTGTGTGATAAACTCCAGTGTAGAGCTGCTGAGAGAGTGTGTATCAGTGTGTGATAAACTCCAGTGTAGAGCTGCTGAGAGAGTGTGTATCTGTGTGTGTTTAACTTCACTAGGTACATTTCACTCTTTGGTGTAGGGTCTATATACTGAAGACTATGTCAGTTTCAACTAAGACATAGCTGTGGTCTGTGGTCTGAGCTCATCACAGTTTCAGGTCTCAGAGCTTAAAAAAGCCAATGGCTTTTATCTAAATTAAAAGCCCAGCAGGTCCAGTGTGTGTGTGTGTGTGTGTGTGTGTGTGTGTGTGTCTAGTATCATCCCAGAATATCATCTGTATATAGAAATGCACTGGCGTTAAAGCATGCTTACATCAGTCTTCCATCTGTCCTGCGTCCTCTCTGTTCTGAAGCACACCCTGCTCCACATCGTCCGCTGCAGACGCAGTGTCATGATCAGTTTGGGCGTGTCATCTGCAACACAACAGTGGAAATGACGAGTGTTATTTTGAGCACACCGCATCACTGAAGGTGGGCTGACTTCTCATGAAGCTGCTTCAACTAAAAACACTCACACATACATTCACACTATCCTCTAAAGAACCAGAGAAAACAACTCATTCATCAGTGGTCACGGGTCGCACCGGTCTGACCTCATCATCCACAGCATCCTCTCCAGCTCCTGATGGTAATGAAGGTTAAACACTGAGAGTCTATTTCTAATGTGATTACTCCACACAGTGATGATAGAGGAACACAGCGGTCTGCAGTCTCTACATAACATTAACACGACCTCCTTGTATCTACACTCACTTCCCCACAGATCCCCCACAGTCTCTGCCCTTCGTCCCCTTTGCCTTGGTCACTGTGATCCTTCTCCACATGGTGGTGGGTGTGGTCTATTACACCAAGAGAAACAAAGGTACAATCCACCCAATCAGGATCCAGTATGAGACCAATTGCCCTCTGTTTTACCTCTACACCTCCATCAGGTGCAGCCAGAGTCCACTACCGCGCTGCTGATGGAGACGGAGCGGTCAGTCTGGAGTAGTGCAGCTCTACATCAGTGGGGTCAGTTCACCGCTAGAAATATACCCTGATCGACCATAACATTGTGACCACCTCCTTGTTTCTACCATCACTGTCCATTCTCTCAGCTCCACTGACCTCACAGGAGCACTATGGAGTGTTCTACAAAATCTACATTTATAGACTGTAGTCCAGCTGTTGCTCTGCATACTTTATTTGCTCTATTTTCACCTCTTTGCTCTTCAATGGTCAGGACCCTCACAGAGCAGCTGTGATGTGGTGGTGGATCATTCTCAGCGCTGCAGTGACACTGACGGGGTGGTGGTGGTGTGTAAGTGTGTGTTGTGCTGGTGTAGAGTGGATCAGACACAGCAGCAGCTGCTGGAGTTTTTAAACCCCTCAGTGTCTGAACTGAGAACAGTTCACCGACCAAAAACATCCAGCCGACAGCGTCCTGTGTCACTGATGAAGGACTAGAGGACGGCCGACACACACTGTGCAGTGACAGATGAGCTACTGTATCTGACTCTACATCTACAAGGTGGACCACCGAGGGAGGAGTGTCTCACAGAGTGGACAGAGAGTGGACACAGGGTTTAAAAACTCCCCCACTGTCCTGAGTCACACTGGCCCTGGACACTAGAGGTCACCCTCACCTGAGGACTAAGGGGTTTCCATGGTTACGAGCACACTAGTCTCACCTGGATGTTATCTGTGGACTGTGTTTATTCACCACTCTGAAAACCTGGGGGTATTTATTGTGGTTTATTACTTTTTATTTTAATATAAATTCTACACCTATTGCTTCAAGTTGTGAAGTTAAATGTGACGTTTATTAATATTTCTGCTTGTCTTTGTGTTTACTGTGTGACTGTACTGACCTGAGAGCAGTCTGAGCAGTGAACAAACTCACTGAATCTTCTTTATAAATTCACTGATTCAGTAAAATGAACTGATGCTGCGTTTGTTTGATAGAAACATTGTGGCAGCGGCAATAAAAACAATAACCTGAGACTGTAGAGCATCTGTGGTGACCTCAGCTTAATTTTCACACTCACTCCCTGGTAACAGTGGGGCTCTGTGCAGAACAGTGTAGAACTACACAGTGCTCCTGTGTGGTCAGTGGAGCAGTGAGTGTAGAAACAAGGTGATTTTAATGTTACGGCTCTAACTCAAAGCCATTCACATCACACACATCTGCAGGTGTATCTCAGTAGAGTGGCCCACACTGACCAGTCCACTGTGTCTGTACCGAGGTCAGTGAGAGTTCATTTACTGAGAATCGCTGCACCATGAAAGAGGAAGTGGTGTGTGTTCGCACGACTCTGACAGTTCCTCATCAGCTGGGTGTGGTTTGATTTCTCACACAGCTGACGATGAACACTTTAACAGTGTGAAGACGTCCGGTAAAGTCCAGTGTGCGCCAGCTGCTCGGTGCTGGTGGACCTTAGACTGTGTGTGTGTGTGTGTGTGTGTGTGTGTGTGTGTGTGTAAACAGGGTGTGTGTAGAGTGAGTGTGGAGTGGACACTGTGCTGGAACTCAGTGCTGTTTTACTAGGGACAATGTTGCTGATGTTTTATCTTCTCTTCACTGGACCTCAGGGCTCTGAAGGTGAGTGAGACTTTTCTCCTCAATTCTTCACTGATTCTCCACTGACTCCAGTGACCACAGAGGAGCACTGTGTTGTTCAAAATCACTTTTATATGTTCTCACTTTTTAAGATTTCATTGTTATTTGCTAAAATTACCACTTCCTGGACATTCAGCTAAACTTTTACTGAAGTAATATTAGTTTTATTTGAAATTAAACCTGAGCTGAACTGTGTTTCTGAAGTGAACAGCTGTAGATAACGTACACTGTGCTCTGAAGTGTTCACCAACTCAAATCAGAGAACAGTCTTTTTTATTAATGTTATTAAATCATTTAAATAACACATTCACAATCGTGATCAAAACTGTTTTTAATAAAATTCAGAAGATGTTTCTTCACCATTTGCTCCTCTTCAATCAGTTTGAGCTGGAAACCAGTCCAATGTGTTTTTGAAGCCCAGGTGACAGTAAACGAGGAAAAGACAAAGTGGCTCCGTCAAATACGTTAGGCTTCCTGTCTCTTGGCCAAAAATGTCCTCCTAATGTTGAAAAGCATGAAAAGAGATGATGATGTTGCTCTATTCCTGCTTCATTTGTGGGTTAAATTGACTCTTTTCTGCTGATTCAGATTTAGGTAGAAACCCACTGTAACTGCATGAAAGTAAACACAGACCAAAAGTGATTCAAAACTAAAAAAAACTCAAATGATAAAAAAGTCACAAATGAGATTATTTTGTGATTCAAAACACTGAATAAAAACTTAGACGATGTACACTTCAGCCACATGCAACAACACTCATTTTTTCTCTTTAAACACACAGTTCCACCTTAAAAGATGCACAGCTTCTGAACATAAACAAACGAGAGAGAACTGCAGTTCCCTGCAATTGTAAACATTCACTGTAAGTGTGTATTAACCTGGTGTGTGTTGATGAAGAAGGTGTGATATAATAACATTTCAAACAGGTTCTAAAATCTTAAGCATGTTTTAACCTTCCTCCTGTGTTATCTTTCTGTTACCATCTCTTATGTTAATGGGTGGGTTTCTCTCTCTTAGGGTGACCAGATGTCCTCTTTTACCTGGATATGTTCTCTTTTTTAGACGTAAAAATAATGTCCAGGCGGAATTTCACAAACGTTCGGGATTTTGTTTTTCTAGAGCTTACATAGAATTTCGAGAAGCTTTTCATTAACGAACTAGTCCTGCCCTCCCCTACTCCGTTTGGTTCGCTTGAGTGAGAAGGTGGAGTTGTGAAGGAGCCTAAAATCTTTGGATTGAATGGTCTGACTGTAGAGCTACCGTTATTGGTTGATAACGTTTTCTGTAAACATTTAACTGGTCAGTCTGCACGTCAGTAGTCCTTGTTTACGTCAGGCAAAGCTCATG